>NC_133328.1:44931514-45231514 GCF_042186555.1 Aquarana catesbeiana
TCACAGCTGAAGGGCTCAGTGTCAATAGAACTTCAGCTTTTGCTTAATTATAGGAACAATTGAAAAGCTGAAATGACGCTGAGCGCTGAAAGCACTTAACAGGAGCAAGTGGGGGAGAGTTCATGCTTTTAAACGCTTGAAATGAGTGGACCATTAATACATGTAATTTGAAGCACAATGCGGTAGAAGAAACAGTATATTCCTGTGTGATTTTTACATTCATATATTTTTGTAATAATATTTTCTGATGAATGCAGAATAGAGAGGGCATATTTATTAACAGTGCTGGGAACAATTGTTCTTTTATTTTTTTGCGCACAGAAAAGCAGATTTAGACCCTGTTACAGTGTTCCTAACCCACAAAAGTAAAATCAGTCTGTATATGCAGTAAAGCATGCTTGTTCTGCTGTGGAACCTAAGCGGTTAATCCTCTGCATTGTGTAAAAAGGCTGTTTGATCCTGTCTTCTCTGATCCTCCCCTTCTTTTACTGTCCCCAATCCATCTGCTGGTAGGATAGAGCAGGGGTCGCCAAACTTTCTAAAGAAAGGGCCAGTTTACTGTCCTTCAGCTTGGGTTCACACTATTGTGAACACAGACATCGTAATTGATTGGATGCAAGGTCTGTGCAATGCGAGTTCAGCATTGGATTTGCATAAAAAAGGTGCAGGGATTTTTTTTTTTTTTTGTTCACACCCATGCGATCCGAATCCTGTCCGAATCCACAGTCCGCACTGCGACTTGTGATCCGATCTGGGGTATCATTAACATTGTATTGACAAACACAGCGGTTCTCAGAGGGTAGTGTGAACTTCCTGGCTGTTGGAGGCAGGGTTTCCTGTTTGTGACTTCCTTTGTGTGTGTGAATAAAAGCTGAGAGTCTCTGCCCAGCAAGGCAGTTGATTTGAGCGATGGAGCAACATCAGAGAGGTGACTATGGGTTTTATTTACTAAAGGCAAATCCACTTTGCACTGCAAGTGCACTTGGAAGTGCAGTCGCTGTAGATCTGAGGGGAAGCTCCGAAATGAGGGGAAGCTCTGCTGATTTTATCATCCAATCATGTACAAGCAAAAATGCTGTTTTTTATTTTCCTTGTATGTCCCCCTCAGATCTACAGAGCCTGCACTTCCAAGTGCACTTGTAGTGCAAAGTGGATTTGCCTTTAGTAAATAACCCCCAATATGTCAGTTTACTGGAGAAGAGGGGAGATATGGGTTATTTAAGGATGCATTATACCATTAGACTGAAAGGGCGCATGTTAGTGCAGGTGAGATTGATTATGTATAGCGTATAGCCAAATCTCTCCACCACAGTGAGTATTGCTAGAGTGTTTTTTTTTTTTTTCTTAGGAGGGTGCATGTGATCAGCACAGGGCCAATCGGCACTGTCCAGAGTCAGGGGTCCTGCAGCCTCATAGGACAGTCAGACTAGAATGAGATATATATATATATATATATACATACATACATACATACATACAGTGGGGACGGAAAGTATTCAGACCCCCTTAAATTTTTCACTCTTTGTTATATTGCAGCCATTTGCTAAAATCATTTAAGTTCATTTTTTTTCCTCATTAATGTACACACAGCACCCCATATTGACAGAAAAACACAAAATTGTTGATATTTTTGCAGATTTATTAAAAAAGAAAGACTGAAATATCTCATGGTCCTTAGTATGCAGACCCTTTGCTGTGACACTCATATATTTAACTCAGGTGCTGTCCATTTCTTCTGATCATCCTTGAGATGGTTCTACACCTTCATTTGAGTCCAGCTGTGTTTAATTATACTGATTGGACTTGATTAGGAAAGCCACACACCTGTCTATATAAGACCTTACAGCTCACAGTGCATGTCAGAGCAAATGAGAATCATGAGGTCAAAGGAACTGCCTGAAGAGCTCATAGACAGAATTGTGGCAAGACACATATCTGGCCAAGGTTACAAAAAATTTCTGCTGCACTTAAGGTTCCTAAGAGCACAGTGGCCTCCATAATCCCTAAATGGAAGATGTTTGGGACGACCAGAACCCTTCCTAGAGCTGGCCGTCCAGCCAAACTGAGCTTTCGGGGGAGAAGAGCCTTGGTGAGAGAGGTAAAGAAGAACCCAAAGATCACTGTGGCTGAGCTCCAGAGATGAAGTCGGGAGATGGGAGAAAGTTGTAGAAAGTCAACCAACACTGCAGCCCTCCACCAGTCGGGGCTTTATGGCAGAGTGGTCCGACGGAAGCCTCTCCTCAGTGCAAGACACATGAAGGCCCGTATGCAGTTTGCTAAAAAACACCTGAAGGACTCCAAGATGTTGAGAAATAAGATTCTCTGGTCTGATGAGACCAAGATAGAACTTTTTGGCCTTAATTCTAAGCGGTATGTGTGGAGAAAACCAGGCACTGCTCATCACCTGTCCAATACAGTCCCAACAGTGAAGCATGGTGGTGGCAGCATCATGCTGTGGGGGTGTTTTTCAGCTGCAGGGACAGGACGACTGGTTGCAATCGAGGGAAAGATGAACGCGGCCAAGTACAGGGATATCCTGGACGAAAACCTTCTCCAGAGTGCTCAGGATCTCAGACTGGGCCGAAGGTTTACCTTCCAACAAGACAGTGACCCTAAGCACACAGCTAAAATAACGAAGGAGGGGCTTCACAACAACTCTGTGACTGTTCTTGAATGGCCCAGCCAGAGCCCTGACTTAAACCCAATTGAGCATCTCTGGAGACCTAAAAATGGCTGTCCACCAACGTTTACCATCCAACCTGACAGAACTGGAGAGGATCTGCAAGGAGGAATGGCAGAGGATCCCCAAATCCAGGTGTGAAAAACTTGTTGCATCTTTCCCAAAAAGACTCATGGCTGTATTAGATCAAAAGGGTGCTTCTACTAAATACTGAGCAAAGGGCCTGAATACTTAGGACCATGTGATATTTCAGTTTTTCTTTTTTAATAAAACTGCAAAAATGTCAACAATTCTGTGTTTTTCTGTCAATATGGGGTGCTGTGTGTACATTAATGAGGAAAAAAATGAACTTAAATGATTTTAGCAAATGGCTGCAACATAACAAAGAGTGAAAAATTTATGGGGGTCTGAATACTTTTTGTCCCCACTGTATATATATATATATATATATATATATATATATATATATATATATGATATTTAGCAGTTTATATTTACTAAAATAATTGCATTTCCAAGTTCTGTGTACAGTAAGAGACCAGATATAGTGAATGCATGGTCCTGGGTTGAATAACACTTTAAGGGAAGAACAGTGACATAAGAAATACCTGGAAGTCTAACACAGATTAGATATCATGTGTGCACTTAGCATGGAAAAAAAACGAGATCTGATGCTGGATTCACTGAAATAATTGTATGTGGTGGAAACAGAAAGATAGGCAGTGACAGATCTCTCAGGGCTTCCACTAGGTCATCACAGTTTCACATGTAGCATTCCGGCTATTTGCTGCTCGTCGAAGATTGAACAGAACACTGAAAACCATATCAATTTGACCAGCGGACACCGCAGAGCCGACACTGATCACCGACATATTGATCAGCACTCTAGATGCCTTAAAACCATTCCAGAAGTGGAATCTTATTTGAGATGATCTGGGAGTTCTTCTTTGCTTTCAGCAGACATTTAATATTATTAACCACTTGCCTACCAGGCACAAACACCCCCTTCCTGCCCAGGCCATTTTTCAGTTTTCAGAGCTGTCGCACTTTGAATGACAATTGCGCGGTCATACTACACCGTACCCAAACAAATTTTTTATCATTTTCTTCACACAAATAGAGCTTTCTTTTGCTGGTGTGTAATCATTGCTGGGTTTTTTATTTTTTACAAAAAAAAAAGACCAAAAATTTTGAAAAAAAAAAAGTTTTTTTAGTTTTTTCTGTCAGTAAATTTTGTAACTAAGTAATTTTTCGCCTTCACTGATGTGCGCTGATTAGGCGGCACTGATGGGCACTGATAGGCTGAACTGGTGGGCATTAATGAGGTGGCACTTATGGGCACTGATGAGGTGGCACTGATGAGGAGGCACTAATATGCCATACTTATGAGCACTGATAGGTGGCACTGATATGTGCCATTGATGAGCACTGATAGGCGGCACCGATGGGCACTGTTAGGTGGCACTGATGGGCACTAATAGGCGGCACTGGTGGGCACTGATAGGCGGCAGTGGCGGGCACTGAGAGGCTGCACTGGTGGGCACGGATAGGCGGCATAGATAGGCGGTACAGATGGGCACTGATGGGCATTGATGGGTGGCACTGATGGGTGACACTGATGGGCATTGATGGACAGCAGTGATGGGCAATACTGATAGCCAGCACTGACTGGCATGGCTAAAGGGCACTGATTTCTGCCACTGGTGGGTTCTGATCACTGGCATTGGTGGGCATGGCATTTTATTTATTTGTGGCACTTTATTTATATCTTGTAATCAGGGCACTGATGATCAGTGCCCTGATTACTATCCTAGCTGTCCCCCTGTGAGGAGATGCCGCTGTTCGGCTCTCCTCTCCTCGCACTCTGTCAGTGTGAGGAGAGGAGAGCCGATTTCCGGCATCTCCGTGTTTACATGTGACCGGCTGTGATTGGACACAGCCGATCACATGGTTAAAGAGCCGCGGACGCGGCTCTTTACACAGATCAGTGTCGCACCGCGTCCTAGCAACACAGTGCGGCCACAATCGCCGCGGAGCGCGCCCCTGCGGGCTCGCAAGAGCGGCCATTCTGTGCCACCGTCATATGACGGCGGGCCAGAACAAGAGCTGCACCGCCCCGCCGTCATATGACAGGGGGCGGGCGGCAACTGGTTAAAGAACAACTCCGGGAAATGTGAAAATTTCCTCTAGCAGTGAGGCTGTGCCTGCATTGTGAGGGTTAACTGCTCTAGGGAAGGGGAGAAGCACTTTATCCTACCTGATCCTTTGCTCCCCGGCATATGGCGCGCCAGCGGGAGACTGTGGACCCTATTATGGACCCTACATTGATCTTGATGATGTCAGCACCTTAGACCGCTGCAGCGTGGGGAAGAAGACCCGGCAAGGACCGACCTAGCAGCACAAAGGTGCGGAGGATTGGGTAAGTAAATCTTCTTTAACCACCTGCGGACCGCCCCATTTAAAATTGATATAAACCCTCACATATACCCAGTGAAGTGAACAGCCTCAGATGATACCCAGAGATGAAACAAATCTCCCTACATACTGTAAGTCTTACTTGTATATCTGCTGTCTTCAGCTTTCTACATTCTTTAGAAAGTGCAGATCGTGTTAGAAAATTTTCTTCCTGTTTCAGCAGTGGGAGGGGAGTCTGGGCGTACACTGTATGACAGCTGATTGGAGGAAAGGCACACCCCCAACCCCGCTGGATTTTTTTATTTTTGCTAAACAAACAAAAAAAGATTGAAAATTAAAAAAAAAAAAGGTTTTTCTTAGGTTGCTGTTATAAAATTTTAGAAATAAGTAATTTTTCTCCTTCACTGACGTGCACTGATGGGCACTGATGAGGAGGCACGGATATGCAGCACTGACAGGCATCACTGATGGGCACTGATGAAGAGGCCCGGACTGGCACAGATTGGCAGCACTGGTGGGCACTGTTGGGGCTGCACAGATAATCAGGACACTGATGATCAAGTGCCCTAATTGTCAGTGCAGAAGTCCCCTGTGTGGATTTGCCAGTTTTCGGCTCTCCCCTCCTCTCGCCCTGTCAGCGTGAGGGGAGGATTGCCGATAACTGGCAAATGCAGTTTACATTGTGATCAGCTATGATTGGACACAGCTGATCACGTGGTAAAGAGTAGCCGTGATTGGCTCTTTACCCCAATCTGTAATCAACTGCATCTTAAAGATGCAGCGATCACAGGTCACTGCCACTGCACGCCACAGGGGGTGCACAGGCAGCGCGGGCACAGGAGGATGTCATATGATGGCCTCCAGGCAAAGTGTGGCTACGCTGTAGCAATTATTTGGCAATAGCGCGGACACAAAGGGGTTAAATATGATCCAGCAATTCTGGGTAGGGGGTACACGTGCGCTCCCGCCACCCCATCTGGGCTGCCATTTGGTACAGCACAAGTCGGTCAGCAGGTCCTGGCCAGTGATGATGGCTTAGTGAATCACAGTACAGAGCCCTGTGTTTACTAACAACACAGAGTTCTGTACATGGAGCAGGGATGCAGTAAAAGCAGCACATATTACACAGTGTCATTAGTACAGTGACAGTGTATAGTATTAGCACTGATCACTGTATTAGTGTGACTGATGAGGTCAGTTCTCACCCAGTGTCAGATTGCCCGCCGCACGCTATAAGTTGCTAATCACCATCATTACTAGTATAAAAAAAAAAAAAAAAATCCAGTATGTATCCCATAGTTTGTAGATGCTATAACTTTAATGCAAACCAATCAATACATACGCTTTTTTGGATTTTCTTATACCAAATTAGATGTTTTACATTTTTTTTATTGGATATGTTTTATAGCAAAAAGTAGAATATATCGTCTTTTTTCAAAAATGTGGGTCTTTTTTTATTTATATAATAAATAAAAAAACCCAGTGGTGATCAAATCCCACCAAAAGAAAGCTCTATTTGTGTGGGAAAAATTATATAAATGTAATTTGGGTAAAGTGTTGCATGACCGCGCAATTACCAGTTAAAGTAGCAAAAAATGCCCTGGTCATGAAGGGGGTAAAACCTTCTGGAGCTTAAAGTGGTTGTTAACCTCCCTGGCGGTATTCCCGAGTGTGGCTCGGGGTGGATTTTCAGTACCAAAAGCGGTAACCCTGAGCCACACTCGGGATCGCATACCAGGATCCAGGTACATGTTACTTACCTTCTCCCCAGGACCCTGCGATGTCCTCCAGCTGTGTACGCGGGCCGTTTCTCCGCTTGATTCATCACAGCGCCGAGCTCCGTTCCCTGTGAGTGTTGCGATGCACGGGGATGGAGAACGCCGCCAAATTCAAAAAGTGAAACACACACAATACATACAGTACACTGTAATCTTACAGATTAAATTACTGTATCATATTATTTCACATCCCTTTTGTCCCCAGTGCTTTGTCCAGTGCTCTGCATGCAGTTTTATATTATATATACTGTTCTTTCTGCCTGGAAACTGGAGATTGTCCATAGCAACCAAAACTGTCCCTTTACAGCAAAAGTGGATTTAGACCAGCAAGAAAACAGTGATAGTAAATTAGAATTACTCTTAGAATTGAGTGATAGTGATTTGTGATGAAATTCGTCATCAAACACTGAAAGTAAGGACAGCGGCAATTCTGCAACTAAGCAAATTTCTGTGTGTAGCGCTGGTAGATTTTCAATCTACTGCTTATAGGTAAATTTAGTGGGTTATCTGTTCATACATAGTCAGATTTGCCTCTGTTCCAACTTGACTGAGTTGCGTGTAGTTTCACACTGTGCCTGTGGGTGTCGTTGTCACCATGGGTTGGTGTTGAAAAGGCAACACGTTGAAGCGTATGGGTGCTCTTCTGTCCCGGAGATAACTCGGTGGAGGTGGTCCTCCGAGTTGCATTCTGGGAGAGGGTATTTATGGGAGAGACGCCATGTTTTAGGGTTCGTCTTTCGTTCCACCTTCTGGCCCTCCTGGTCGTCAGGTATGTGCTACCGCGTGGTCCTCTGACCGGGAGGACCATGTTGCTGCAGCGTGTGGGAGGGCCCAGAAGCCTGTCTGGGGCCTACCACAGTGGCAGAGGAATGGTCCTCCCGGTCTGTCCTACGGGAAGAAGCTGGACAACTGAGAAGATCCCAGGGGAGGACCCGTCATGGAAGGATCATGCAGAGTGCTGGTCTGGAGAGGGGCCTGGTGACTCAGTTGGAGGACGTATCCTGAAGTTATCCTATCGCATAGTACTGCCGGGTCGGCTTAAAGGTTCTAGTGCTGTGTTTGCTGTTCATCGTAAACCAATACATCCTGTGGCAGAGGATCGTACGGGTTTTGTTCTATTCAAGTCTGTGGCAGAGACTTTTGTTCGTGCTGCGTACTGGCTGCTAGGTTAGTGAGAGAAACCTATCCAGGCGGGCAAAGATTCAACTCTAAGAGGAAAGTACATTCACCTACAATATTTCAATTTCTACTAATACACTAAGAAAAGGTATTTGAACTTCCCTGCAACTCTTCTTCTACCTCTTTCCTGCTACTTCCTACAGTTACGTTTATTAAAGCATTGGAAAAGATACTCAAGTGTCCGGTGCATACATTGTCTGGTATTAAACTCAACGGGACCCTAGACCCGGTTCTGGTGAAATAGAGGTAACGAAGGTGACGGTAACAGCCCACTTTAAACCAGCAGCTCCACCGAGAGTTATTGCTACATTTTGATTTGATTACATTATTGAATAATTTTTATTATTATTATTTGTTATAATTATTTATAGTTATTTGTTATATTATAATTTATGATTTCGTGTTTCAAACTTTATCATACTCGGGATTAGGGCTGCAACTAAGGATTATTTTCATAATCGATTAATTGGCTGATTATTTTTTCGATTAATCAGATAAAATCATAAAAAAAACGTAATGTGCCATTTTTTCGTTTCCTCCGGGGGACACCAATGATGAAGTGTTATTCCTCCCGGGGACACCAATGACGGGGCACTATTCCTTCCGGGAACACCAATTATGGGGAGCTATTCCTCCCGGGAACACCAATGATGGGGCACTATCCCCGCATCCGCCTCCCAGGAACACCAATGGGGCACTATGACTATTCCCCCATCCCTCCCTCCCAGGAAAACCAATGATGGGGCACTACTATTCCAGGCAGCCACCCCCCGGAACACCAATGATGGGGCACTCCCCCCCCCCTCCCCAGGAATACTGTTAGGATGGGGCACTGGTCATAAAAATTGTACTGTTTTTACTGTGTTATTAGCCGCTACCTTTCACAATGAATGTGCAGCTCGGCTCTCCTCGCGGCTTCTTGCCCTCGCCTCTCTGTTCCCTCGAGGCAGCCGGCGGGGCTGAGAAGATCAGTGGGGATGACGTCAGCGAGGAGGAGGAGAGGGGCGCCGCGGACGTGCGGTGGCGCGGACGTGCCTGGTCACAGACGGCGGTGCCGAGGACACAGGAGGGAGGATTTATTTAACGGACGGACAGGAGGAAGGCACGGACCAACTAATTGATAATGAAAATCTTTGACAAAGATTTTCATTATCGATTATTATCGATAATATTGTTTCAGCCCTACCCGGGATGTCTACTAGACTCTTGTTTGGACAGATTTAAGTGCGTTATTGCTAAGAATTACAGGCCTACAATATAAAATGCCAAATTTTCATGCAAAACAATTGTACCCCTTTGAGCATCAAAAATCTGAATTAATCATACTGCCAGGGAGGTTTAGCCACTCTCACTTCTTCCTATTATAAACTCTTTGTCCTAATCCTGTGTCCCCCTGTGTGTGTCAGGGCTCAGCAGCCATGATGAACCGTGGTCAGTGTACAGAGGGGAGGTTATTCAGGTGACCAAATTACACAGCACAAGCACTGTGTAATGTATGTATAACATGCTTTAAAGGGACAGGATCCATTTTTCTTTTTTTAAGGTAACAAATGCTTTAAAGCGTTTGTTACCCCCAATATTTCATATTCCTGATATGTGGCTGCTGCACCATGTACTTGTATGAGAAATTCTCCTGTTCTCTTTGTGTTGCTTCCTTTGTGTTAAATCTCTGGTGTTCCTATTCAAAAACTGATCACACTAAGCAGGAGAACACAACATGGTCAGTTCTCTAGCTATGCTGGGAATTCAGTGTACTCTCCTCCAATTATCAGACTTGTCCTGACACACACCCCCTGCACAGCCTTTCACTGGGAAGCTCAGTGTGCTGCTGCTTCTCCTCCCCCCAGCTTTTATGCAGCTGAGAACAGAAGAAATGTGATCACTTTTTTAAAAAAAAGGGGAAAAAGGTATTTATATTATTTGATATATCTATACACAAATCTTTTGCCTTTCATTTCTATTTTAAACTGAATGGGTTGTTTTACAAGGTGATCGTTTACAATCACTTCAAGTTCTTAAGAAGTCACCACTGCAAGAGAGAAAAGTTTAAATTTTTCTGGAGTTAGGGCCAATTCACACCTAAATCACACAGGACTGCTGTTTGTGTTACTGTGCGATTTCAGTGAGATTTGATTTGCAGCCCCTTCATTTGAATGAGCTAAAATTGCATTTGATCACACCGAAAGTATTGCATGCACTACTTTAAAAAAATGCAAAGCAACCAGATCGCATGGTACTGATGCAGGCAAACACACTGCGTTTGGGATATGTGGTTGGGGTGTTTTAGGCCTCCTCTGCAGAGGCGCTTTGATGGCGGTATAGCCGCGCTGCCCCATTGATTTCAATGGGCAGGAGCGGTATACACACCGCTCCTTCTCCGCTCCAAAGATGCTGCTAGCAGGACTTTTTTTCCGGTCCTACTAGCGCACAGCTCCAGTGTGAAAAGCCCTCGGGGCTTTCACACTGGAGACACAGCAGCGGCTGTTTCAGGTCAGTTTGCAGGCGCTATTTCTAGCGCAATAACGCCTGCAAACGGCCCCAGTGTTAAAGGGGTCTTAGGAACACATTGACACCTGCAGCAAATCGCACAGTGCATTTTGAACGTGGTGTGCGAAACACGGGTTTCCAGTATTAGGTTCCTATATGAACAAGCCCCTAGGCTTTAAAGTGATAAAGGTTCCTTTTTTTTTACTAAAATAATAAACATAGTATACTTACCTGCTCTGTGTAATGATTTTGCACAGAGCAGCCCCGATCCTCCTCTCAGGTCCCTTGTGGGTGTCAAAATTGTTGCAACACTCACTGGGAATCCTCAAGTTTTTAGTATTCAGGCCAGCAGAGCATTACGCCCATGCGTGTATTGTACAGGCTCCTGCAGACGCTTCTTCCAGCTTCAAGTCCATATGGGAGGTACAGATCCTAAATAGGAAACGTGGTATCAAAGGTGGAGTATGCGTTTAACTCCAGGCAATTAATATAACTACCTTTGGAACATGGGCAAAAATAGGCAGTACATCTCTGCAATACATACGCACTTTCCTGTATTTTATCCATTTAAAAATAATGCAAGCACAGAAAATACCCGTTGATCCTGCCAGCAATCCAGTGATTTCCTAACACCCTGTTGTAGGCTGACAAAGTTGCCTCTGCTGTATTAAAATCCTAAGCAGTGCTGTCTCCCCTGGCAGACCAACAAACTCTACCTATTCCTATATCAGCAGTGAATGGAGGATGGGAGGAAGAATGTGATGTCCACATCCTCCATTCATAGAGCGCTTTTCATTGCTGGAAGCTAAAGTACAGCTCCTATGAATGGAGGAGGGAGCAGAAAGGGCAGGTATAGTCGGCACTCTTGACGAGTATCTGTGATAGGTCCAGTGGCTGCGTGCTTTAGCACTAACATTGACACTGTACCCAAATAAAATTTATGGCAATTTTTCCCCACAAATAGAGCTTTCTTTTGGTGGTATTTGATAACCTCTGCGTTTTTTATTTTTTGCGCTATAAACAAAAAAAGACCAGGAGTCAGGAGTTCCCTGAGACCAGAATATTATTTCAAGGATTCCTCCTTATTAAAAAGGTTGAGAAAGGCTGGTATAGGGCGAAGGAGGGCAGAAGACTTTGGATTTCAACAGAAATAGCATGTTCAACCTTTGCAAAGTTGATAGATGTGTCACTATCTGCAGATTGACCCTTTGGTTATGGAAAGCGTTAGGAAGATGTCCTGTTATATAGTGCAAGAGGACATTATTACATTTAACAGTCAAGGAAGCCATTATGGTCTCTGCCTACCTGAAACTCAGTGAGAAGATACAAGTGAGAAGAAAGCTGGTTAATGAGATTTGGACAGCCCTGGGTCTTCTTGAATACTGGTGCCGAACTCTCTGGGTGGACAATGACCTACAGTAAGTCACCCACTCCTGTCTAGGTGACTAGTTGTTAATTAGTTCATGTTAATTAGATCACTGTCAGCTATTAGTTGCTAGATGTGGATTAGCATAATGTTTATGTTGGCTGTTCCTTAGGCCCCTTTCACACTGGGGCGGTTTGCAGGCGTTATTGCGCTAAAAATAACGCCTGCAAACCGCCCCTAAACAGCCTCCACTGTTTGTTCAGTGTGAAAGCCCGAGGGCTTTCACACTGAAGCGGTGCGCTGGCAGGAGAAGAAAAAATCTCCTGCAAGCCGCATCTTTGGAGCGATGAAGGAGCGGTGTATTCACCGCTCCTAAACCACTCCTGCCCATTGAAATCAATGGGACAGCGCGGCTATACCGCGGTAATACCGCGGCTACAGCCACGGCTACAGCTGCGCTATACGAGGGGTTTTAACCCTTTTTCGGCCGCCAGCGGGGGGTTAAAACTCCACCGCTAGCGGTTGAATACCGCGGTAAAACAGTGCTAAAAATAGCGCTGTTTTACCGCCGACGCCCCCTACCGCCCCAGTGTGAAAGGGGCCTTAGATGTGCTAATTGCTTAGGATAAAGTGTTTAAGTGCTTATCTGATTTTGTGTGGTATAAATTCTGTGTGAGTTTACAATAAAGGGAGTTCCAGTTTGCACCTAAGCTAGTGTTGTCTAGTTCTTGGGTACTCTGTTATAAAACCTGGTTCCTGTTTCCAGACTGGTGGAAGCTGTATACTAACAGAAGCACCCAAGCTAGGTGCTAGACAGTCCATCACACAAAATATCAGAGGTCCCTGGGTCCAGCCAAATGTCCTGCCAGGCAATTTAACAAACAGAAAAGGTGTTGGGGCAGGTGGCCAGATTGCATAACCTTAAGGCCGGGTTCACATTTGTGCAGACACTGTTCCCAGCATGGGGTCCGGTGCGTCCCTGTTCACCAATTCAGGTGGGAATCAGGTCCAAATTTTTGCCTGAATTCACACCTGAACTGGACTTAAAGCTGCACGGGACCCTTTTGGAATGCAGACCACGGCCCCCCCGGACATGTATGAACTGGCTCCATTGTGAGCATTGCACACTCACATGTCATGCGAATTGGATGAGGGGAAACCTGCATCCAATCCGCACATATGTGAACCCGGCCTTAGTCATTTTCCAAACTTTTATGAGAACACTGCCAATTTATCTTTTTTGTGGGGGTATCTTATAAAGACACTCACACACCCAGCAAATTCATCATTCTGCTGTGAACTGCCACTCCAAGTCATGCACCTTGCCCTGTGCTGCCATCTTCTTTTCTTACATCATCAGCACCGGCTGTCTTTTACTGGTGCTTGTAGCTGATCCCACGATGGCACGCCACCATGTCTTTCCTCCAGTGTCCTGCATGCTTTAGCTTATGCCTCCTCAGATATCTGATGTGGATAGCCCAGGAAGCTGCAGGAGCAAGGTGACCAGAAGACAGAAGGTGGAAACGCTGCACACCGGAGCCCAGCCACTATACAGAAAGGTGAAGATACAGATTCAGCCTAAGCTCCTCCTGATTACACTCCTCTGACATGTCACACAACACCCATGGGGCTTAATTGTAGAGATTATTTTTGGATCAAAACATGTCAGAGGAGTGTAGTTAGGAGGTACTTAGGCAGAAGCCGTATCTTCCCCTTTCTGTATACTGTAGTGGCTGGCCTTCAGTGTGTGGCTTTTCCACTTTACATCTTCCGATTTGCTTTTGCTAACCTGAATGAGCTTGCTTTAACGCCGGCACCCATTTTGTGCTTTGCACTGCAGGGGGAGGCTTTGTAGTGCTTTGAGCGGCGCTCTACGTTCTTTGTATTTGGGTCACCAGAGCAAGGCAATGTTATTCTCGCCAAGGAAAGAATGAAGACAGGAGGGCGGGTTGGAATGGCTTTCCTATCTTGTGGAGAGGGGAATATAATCAGGCAAAGTAGTTTTTTTGAGTCAAGGTCCACTTTAAATGTAACAAGTAATAAATACCTGAATTAGATTTGGGTTCAACCTCATGCAATCCATTGTACAAGAGCACTAACACTGGGAGAGGGAGGAACAGCACTTGGGGGCCTATTAGGCATCCAACATATAAATTTTCCTGACACAGACTATGGGGGAGAACAGAAAGATTAACTCATCATCGTGTTGCTGATCCTTCACTGCCCATTCACCAGTGGGCAGGGAGGTCATCAAACTAGCTGCACTGTGTGGCAGAGCTGTGTAAATCTCAGAACTGGAAGGGCAAAAATACAAATCTTTAGGCAAGTAAAACATATACTGTATGTATTTCATCTGCAGTTTGTCTAGCACTCAGCTTTGAGCAGAGCAATAAAATTAATCTTGTACATAATAAGTACACCACCCTAATTTTTTTTTGCTTCTTCGGGATCAGGAAAGATCCTCTCTTCCCACTAGGAAATGAATAAAATAAATTTTATTGCATGGAATAACTATAGCAACATGGACTTCTGTGCCTGTGATGGACATTTCCTAGGCAACTGCAGAACACCACACGTTCACCTTCCCGCGTAGGTACAAGCAACATTTAAGCATTTGCCACTAGACACAAAAGATACTTCAAGAATCCCTAGGACGTGCAGATTAATTGGATAACATGAACACGTGAAAGGCTGAATTGTTTACACCAGTAAATGTATTTTTTGGCTCTGAGCCTATTCACACTTTGAGCAGCTCATTGCGGCGTGTAAAAAAAACAGCACTTAAAGCAAATAGCAAGAATGGTGTTGTTTTTTTTTTACAACAATGCTCTTAAAGCCCAATTCCATGTAAATATAAAAAACCTTCTTTATTCCAATGTATCCACTAAAGCAGGGGTAGGCAACCTTAGAGAGATGGAGATCTACTTGAACAATACTAATGAATTCAAAGATCACCGGGCACAGTGTCCAGTTGTTAAGGCCGGTTCACACCAGAACGCAATGCCAGAAAGGCATGTTTCATGTATGTTTCCTGCACTGTGTTCAAAACGCACTGCCTTTGTGCTCTATTGCGGGTGATGATGCATTGTTAACCCAAAATGTAGACCGCAAACGCAGAGGACATAAAAAAAATGTATTACAAGAGAGTGCAGGGTTTGGGAGTGCAATATGCTCAGAATGCAGGGTTCAGGAGTGTGTTGTGCTCAGAATGCAGGGATCACGAGTGTGTTGTGCTCAGAATGCAAGGTTCACCAGTGCTTTACGCTCAAAATGCAAGAAACAGGCGTGCATTACACTCAAAATGCAGGGATCAGGAGTGTTTTATGCTCAGAATGCAGGGTTCAGGAGTGAGTTGCACTCAGAATGCAGAGATCAGGAGTGCTTTACGCTCAGAATGCAGGGATCAGGAGTGCGTTACACTCAGAATGCAGGGATCAGGAGTGCGCTGCACTCAGAATGCAGGGATCGGGAGTGCACTGCGCTTAGAATGCAGGGATCAGAAATGTGTTGCACTCAGAATGCAGGGTTCACCAGTGCTTTATGCTCACAATTCAGGGTCAAGGAGTGCGATATGCTCAGAATGCAGGGATCAGTAGTGTACTCTGCTTAGAATGCAGGGATCAGGAATGCTTTGAGTTTAGAATGTAGGAGTGCTTTACGCTCAGAATGCAGGGTTAAGGAGTGAGTTGCGCTCAGAATGCAGGAATCAGGAGTGAGTTGCACTCCGAATGCAGAGATCAGGAGTGCGTTACGCTCAGAATGCAGGAATCAGGAGTGTGTTGCGCTCACACTGCAGGGATGGGGGGGGGGGTGATGTGAAGGGTGGGAGAGGATACTGCTATGGGGATGGCCCTGCCCATAACAGTTTCCACTGCTCCTTTCACATCACCCCCCCCCCCCACACACACACACTGTAGTGTCCTCTGCCCCCCCCCTTCCCTCCCATTGCAGTGTTCCATAGCATCCTACCTGTGCACACGAGACCGAGAGGCAGCACAGTTCTGTACAGGGGGTGGGAGCAGGAGCTGGCCATGTGACTTTTCATATCAACAAGCTGGTGATTGGTTGTCTAGGACCTAGCAACCAACCACATGCGGGTTAACTAGAAAAGTAAATTTGGTCCTCTCCCGCCCTCCGTCCTGAGCTGTGCTGCCTCTCGCTCTTTGCTGTTCACTGATGACAGCGGCAGGGGAGGTCAGAGGGGAGGGAGAGAGAAGGAGAGAAGGGCCGAAGGTGCAGCAGTCTAAGCAGTTTGTCCTGCACTTTTATCCAGCAAGGCAGAAAAACAGTCACAGTGCAGAAGGGTTTTGTACAGCATGCCCATAGCATAAAACAAACCAATCGTCTGCTCATCGGAACCACTAACTAAACTCAGGTCAGTTTCAGACTAACAAAGTGCCCCCTAATGGGTTTCCCAAACACAAACAGGCAATACATGTACCTTTTTAGTGATCACTCAGCATTTTCACCCAGCAGCAGATAGAGTGCAAGACAGCTCTGAGTATCAGTCATTTCACATACATAAAGGAGAGAGAGAGCCCTGAGCGTCAGTCAGCTCACATACATAAAGGAGAGAGAGAGCCCTGAGCATCAGTCAGATCACATAAAAGAATAATCTAGAGAAAAAAACAATAGGAAACATAGCCCTATGTGGACCCCCCATCCTCTCCCGCTGCTGTCAATCAAATCCTGTGACGAGGGAGCGGGGGGGGGGGGGCTGAGCCACCTAGTCCGTGTCTATGCCATGTTGTGGCTTTCTATGGTGGGCGCCTGCCGAAGAGGAGGAGCCAGGAGCACCGGCGGGGGACCCCAGAAGAGCACAATCGGAACTGCTCTGTGCGAAACTATCACACAGAGCATGTTTGTTATTTTAATAAAAAACTGAAACTTTAAGGTCTTTTTAGGCTGGGTTCACACTAGTGTGAATTGGATGTGGGTTTCCCGGCATCCAATTTGCATTACAGGAGATTGTGACCAGCTCTCAATGGAGCCGGTTCACACATCTCTGGGGCGGCTGCGGAGCGAATTGCACAGATGTCCTGTGTGTCTTTGGCTCCGTTTAAGGTCTAAATTTCGGCAAAAATTTAGGCCCGATTCGTCCCTAAAACGGTGAACAGGGACGCACCAGTCCCCTGCTGCGAGCCGCATCGGTATTAGACCCAGCCTCAAGGTAGTTTCTAGTCAGAACTTATTAGTTTGTGAATCAATGTGCAGATAAGCCAGTTTCTGTTAAAGTTTATAAATTGTTGAAGTTTGCAGAGGTCTTCAAGGTGACATACTGATTACAAGATCTGGACGTACAGCTAATTACTATTCTGTAAATAATCAACTAACACTCTTTTCTTCTTCATATGTATGAACTATGCCTCTTTATCTAAGGCCTCTTGCACACGGAAGCCTAAAAATGCCCCGTTTTTAGGCATTCAGGTGTATATTTTATTTTACCTATCTGAATGCAGCGCATTGTTTTTAATGGGCCTGTACACCTGTGCTGCACATAGATAATAAAAATAGTAATAAAAAACAAAACAAAAATAAAACCAATACAAAAGATCTCTTGGACACCGATATATAAAAACGCAGTTATTTTGTGCATACGGGCATTTTTTTTTTTACTGATGTAAATGCAGCCCATTGTTTTTCGAAGCGTACACATGCTCGACATATCGATCAGTTCAACAAGTTAAAAACAAAAGCAAAACAAAAAACAAAAAAAAAAAAAAAAACAGAAATCTGCATTGCTGGTTAGTATTTTACATGTGTAGACTGTTAATTTGAAGGGGTTAGAATTGCATTCTGGGAGATATAATTTATTTTACGTGTGTACTCGAAAATGATAATTGCAAGAAGTTTCATACAAATGTTCAAACACAATTACCGTGTGCGTGTACCCAAAATCTGGTCAGTATTTTTTGCACATAAATATGAAAAACGAGCATATACCACACGACCTTGATTAAAAAAAAAGCAAGAAGAATTTTTATGAACTTGTACACGTAAAACAGCCCATCCTTGTGTTTTTATGCCAGGAATATCTGACGTTCATACATCAGTTCCGTGTGCAAATTCCCTAATAAACGAAAACAGCTTCTATGTCGCTCTGAATGCCTGAGTGTCTGTTCTCTCTGCTCCTGACAATTTATTGGGAACAACTCATCAACACTCATTATTTAACTTCAAGGACATATGGTTTCCACTTGATGAACCTATGACATAGCGAGTGGCAGCCCGTCCTATAGAGGGCGCACAGGCGGCGCCCCCCCATCCATGCGTCCGGCCCCCTAATCTACATATCAGGGTGCCGGGTGCACGGATTCCAATGGGGGGGTGGATTTTTGAAGCACGTGATTAGAGCCTGAGTCTTCAATAGGTTTAAAAAAAAAGTGGACTCAGGGCGCAGAGCACTACATCCCGATCCCACCCTGTTGTGTGACTAAAGCAAATTAATTTTCGCTATTTTCACACTACAGTTCCTCCCCGCCAATCAGGAGGCAGGTTGTGAGAACGGTTTCCTTATTGGCCTAAGCGTCAGGCAATCCTATTTGATGCCTTGTGCTTAGGTGGAAGAGGAACAATACGCTGTAGGAGATGGAGGAGCGGACACCGGAGCCGCCGCTCCCCACACCTTTGGGAGAAGGAGAGGAGGAGAGGAGGAGATCACAGCCCGGACCTACGGTACACTGTGAAAAGGAGCGGACACCAGAGCCGCCGCTCCCCGCACCTCCGGGAGAAGGAGAGGCGGAGATCACAGCCCGGACCTACGGTACACTGTGAAAAGGAGCTGACACAAGAGCCGCCGCTCCCCGCACCTTAGGGAGAAAGAGGAGAGGAGATCACAGCCCGGACCTACGGTACACTGTGGAACGGACACCATTGCCGCCGCTCCCCGCACCTCCGGGAGAAGGAGGAGATCACAGCCACGATGGCATAAGTGACAGGGCCACCGGGGGGGGGGGGGAAGCTGTCATTGTCATGCCGCTGGCTGCCCCGGTGGTGAGGGGGTGTCCCCAAATCCCAAATTAAAAACCCAGTATCTGCCACTGCACATACCCTGTTTCCCTGAAAATAAGACCTAGCATGATTGTCGGTGATGGCGGCAATATAAGCCCTACCCCCCAAATAAGCCCCAGTTAAAGTCCTTATAGGTCTTATTTTCAGGGTAGGGCTTATTTTCAGGGAAACAGGGTAGGGCTTAAATTGCAGCCATCACCGACAATCACGCTAGGTCTTATTTTCGGGGAAACAGGGTTGCATGAAGACCTGTGGACCTCTAGCTCTTAACCTGTTGGCCACTAATTTATCTAATCATATGAACAGAGCACAACCTATAACCAATCACATTTACCATTGATTGTACACCTATGCTACCCCTTTCACTGCATACTTGTGAATCCTACCTCGCAGTAAAAATGGTTGAGCCAAAAAAAAATTTAATTTCATGTGATAAAAAAAACAACAACTTTGTTTTGAGTGGCAGGGCCCTAGCTTGAGATGAGAAGGAAAAAAAAGTAAAACAAGAATAATTTATGATGAATAATTCATAGTGCTGGGAATATGGCATAGAACCCTCTCCTGTATCTGACAAGGGCCACCCTGCAATATCTTCTGTCTCTAATTCTAGCGATCTCCCGGAGAATTAAAAAAAACTCCATGCTGCTCTGTCAACAGGATAAAGAAACAGGAAGGAATCTTATCCATTATTTTGTATTTGTCTAAGAAGTGTTTACAGCTTGAGGGAATGGCAATGTGCTCCATCATATGTTACTTTACTTGGCGTCTCCAAGGAGCAAATGGTGGACACCAAACAAGGAGGAACAAATTCCTGGATGAGAAAGGACTGTGTGGAGGTGGTTTATTAAATAATATTTCATTAATGTGCATGAGATCCTGGTCTGTGAATCACAATAAGCTATTTCCCAAATTACTATAAAAGCTATTCTTTTATTGAACTAAATCTTTTATTGAACTGTGAGAACCTTTTGGTGACAGCTTGCTGGATTGTTGGATAATAATGACAATTCCAAACTATCTTAAAGCGGAGTTCCGCCCAAATTTTTTTTTTTAAAGTCAGCAGCTACAAATACTGCAGCTGCTGACTTTTAAAATATGGACACTTACCTGTCCAGGGCGCCCGCGATGTCCTCACCCGAAGCCGATCTGTCCCTAGGCTCTCGGGTGGAGGCGCCGCCCTTCTTCGGTAAGGGAATCAGGAAGTGAAGCCTTGCGGCTTCACAGCCTGGTTCCCTACTGCACATGCGCGAGTTGTGCTGCACGTCCTCACTGGTCCCTGCTGTCTTCTGGGACCTGTGTGTCTCCCAGGAGTCAGCGGGGGGGGGACGGACGGATGGAGGAGGGGCAGGACATGGCGTAGATACCCGCGGAGCCTGCTGTGATCTATGCCTGGAAGTGGGAGCAAATACCTGGATTATATAGGTATCTGCTCCCCCCTGAAAGGTGCCAAATGTGACACCGGAAGGGGGGAGGAATCCGATCAGCGGAAGTTCCATTTTTGGGTGGAACTCCGCTTTAAGTTCACAAAGGCCGCCAAGTTGAAACTTATAGCTGAACTCCAGGAAAAGCCACTAAAAACACACAAATAAAGTACATATGAAAGCTGTACACAAAAGTAATGCAAAAGTTGGCAAAACTTTTTTCATTAAAGTGATTGTAAACGATCACCTTGTAAAACAATCCATTCAGTTTAAAATATAAATGAAAGTCAAAACATTTTTTGTACAGATTAAAAAAAAAAAACAAACATTATAAGTACTTTTTTTTTCCCTTTTTTATTAGTGATCACATCCTCTCTGTTCTCAGCTGCATCAGAGCTGGGGGAGGAGAAGAAGCAGAACACTGAGCTCCTCAGTGAATGGCTATGCAGTGGGGGAGTGTCAGGACAAGCCTGATCATTGGAGGAGAGTATGCTGATTTCACAGCATAGCTAGAAAACTGATCAGGATGTGTTCTCCTGCTTAGTGTGGTCAGTTTTTAACAGGTAAGCAAGGGGACCAGAAGAAACACCTGGGATTTCACCTAAAGGAAGCAATGCAAAGAGAACAGGATACTTTCTCATACAAGTACATGGTACAGCAGGCACATGTCAGGAATATGAAGTGTTGGGGTAAGAAACGCTTTAACTTACATAGCTCATTCAAATTTCACATGTCGGTAAAGTAACTCTTCCTCTATAGTAACTCTACTTCTACTTAATTATTTTTTTATTGCAGGTAAATAATGGATTCCAAGCAGAAGCAATGTGTTGTCACTGAGTTCTTGATGAAGAAGGGGTGCAGGCTGTCCAACAGGCACAGAAGGCTACTCAATGTATACAGAGATGACACCATTGACAAGGGCAACGTCTTGCCATTGGTGACTTTTGTCAATGGTGTCATCGCCGTAAACATTCTGTAGCCTTCAGTGGATGTCAGGCAGCCTGCACCCCTCCATCATCAACAACTCAATGAAGGCACATTGCTTCTGCTTGGAATCCATTATTTACCTGCAACGAAAAAAAAAGAAAGAGTTACTACAGAGAAAGACTTATGCCGCGTACAGACGATCGTACATTCCGACAACAGAACCGTGGATTTTTTTTCCGACGGATGTTGGCTCAAACTTGTCTTGCATACACACGGTCACACAAATGTTGTCGGAAATTCCGAACGTCAAGAACGCGGTGATGTACAACACGTACGACGAGCCGAGAAAAATGAAGTTCAATAGCCAGTGCGGCTCTTCTGCTTGATTCCGAGCATGCGTGGAATTCTGTGCGTCGGAATTGTGTACACACACTCGGAATTTCCAACAGATTTTGTCGGAAAATTTGAGAACCAGATCTCAAACATTTGTTGTCGGAAATTTACGACAGCAAATGTTCCGTGGAGCCTACACACGCTCGGATTTTCCGACAACAAGCTCACATCGAATATTTGTTGTCGGAAATTCCAAGCGTGTGAACGCGGCATTAGTCTACCAGCATGTGAAATCTGGACAACCTATATAAAAGATTAATAAAAAAAAAAGTTATACCCACTTTTGCATTACTTTCCATACAGCCATCGCATATGTGAGTTGTTTTATCAATGCATCCAGTCTTAGGATTTACACAGCTATACCACACAAAAAAATAAATCTCTGTACAATTTCCTTTAGTTTTACTAAAACTATGGAATAGGAGGACCCGCCTATCTATCCATTCACTCTGTATCTAATCAGGCAGGCCCTTGCACTACATCGGGCACTTAGCAATATTTGCACAGCACCATGAGCATTTCACTTAGCGTTTTTTGCAATACATTTGCACAGTGCTAAATTATTCACATATTAGTAGATTATAGTATTAAATTGCGCTGATCATTTATTGATTTATACCAACTTTAGTGCACTCTAATGCCCTGTACACACGGTCGGACTTTCTGATGGAATATGTGCGATCGGAGCTTGTCCGACCGTGTGTGGGTTCCATCGGACTTTTTCCATCGGAATTTCCGACACACAAAGTTTGAGGGCTTGCTATTAATTTTTCCGACAACAAAATCCGATCCTTTAAATTCTGATCGTGTGTAGGCAAATCCGACGGACAAAGTGCCACGCATGCTCAGAATAAATTAAAAGACGAAAGCTATTGGCTATTGCCCCGTTTATAGTCCCGACGTACGTGTTTTTTACGTAACCGCGTTCGGAACGATCGGATTTTCCGACAACTTTGGCCACCATAAGTTGCTTTCATTTAAGACAATAAGCTCCAACCTGCCATTTACTTCATGTGTCAGAACTTATGTGAGACTCTACATTTGGTAAAGTTGAAGCCTAAACCCAAAAAAAGGCGGAGCTTAAGCTTGACTTGGGCAAAAGTCAAGAGCATAGGGTGCAGCCTGGTCCTAGGGTACAAGGGCGCTCAACATGAACAGGGTTCACCTTAAAGACTAACACAGGGCACTTTTGGCCAACACAAGGTGCTGCCCTTTTATTGTTCCCTTAAAAATGTTTAGGCTTTGTCAGGAACTTAAGTAGTTCATATTTTGTTTATTTGAATAGATAAAACATACTTTGGGAAATAATATTTCCAAAGAGCAAAAGAAAAGAAGTCTTGTGAGAATCGAATTATAATATAAAAACAACAACCGCAGATGAACAAAAAGATCTGACAGCATAAATCAGCACGACAGTGAAGAGGGGAAACACAGGTTCACCAGGCTGGGATGTAATAAATTATCTGATAGGCTGGGACATCCAGAAAGCTATTCATCAGCACTTTACGACTAAAGGGTCAATGGCCAACGATAAATCTCAACAGGCGGAAACGGGGTTTTCGAAGCAATACATTGAGAATTAACCCTACTTATACAATCGGAGGAAGATATCTGCACTGGAGTGATCGTCGTGATGGAGAAATGGAACATCTAGCGCAAAAGAACAAAAATATGATCAGAAAATAATGTAAAAAGCCTGGGGAGGAAAGAAGACAAAACACATTTGGAGGAAAGTGTAAAACTAGGCCGAAGGAGCGAGCAGGAGAAATGACTGTGTCTTTGCAACACGGAAATCCACTTATTAAGCATAAAGCATCCTAATGAGTGGCTGGAAATAAATGGACTAATGTCATGTATACATGATTTCTAGGGGAGTCAATACCGTCTTTGCTTTCCCCAGTTGAAGAAATAAAAGGAGGCCAAGAGGGGAAAAATGCAGCTTGCCTGCCATCTGGTGGTCAAAAGCAGGAATGACTGCAATTTTTTTTTTTCTTTATTTTGGATAACCTACGCTAATGGTAAATCATTCAATTCTGCAATGTTTTCTTATAAGCATGGAGAAACAAATAAATCTGCGTGTTCCTCGATGAATTGTAAAGGCAGGATACAAACCGCTATGGACTGACTGCTCAGCTTCAACATTAGATTTAATACGAAAATCATTGCCACTCTGCCAAGGCCTGTGACAAGCTGGTTATTTGTTTTGTTTTTTTTTCGCCGCTGTAAACTGGATTTCAGTGACGTGAATATATTTGGGGTTCCCACATGCCTCGTGTATCTTGTTCTGAGTTCAGCGTTCTGTAGGAGGAGGTCCCCTGGCACAGTATTGCAGAAAACATTATATACAGTAATATACAGTATGCTGAAATGAAGCCCAGGCAACTTTTTTATTTTATCAGCATAATGTACTGAACGAGTGGTGCCAATAATGTCATGTCTTTTCAGCTGAATCCATAGTGTTATGTTAAAAAGTTAGCCTACAGCTAAATATGCTCTATCAGAACCATCTGTGCAACCAGGTGACCATACAGACATGCATAGGTGATGGGCATGGCAAAGCAGGTCACATAACAGTGCCCAATGTACATAGGCTTCCCCTGTGTCCATGATAAAGACATCAGGTAGACGTATGGGAGAGCCTAGAACAGTGATGACGAACCTTGGCACTCCAGAGGTTTTGGAACTACATTTCCCATGATGCTCAACTACACTGCAGAGTGCATGAGCATCGTGGGAAATGTAGTTCCAAAACATCTGGAGTGCCAAGGTTCACCATCACTGGCCTAGAATCTTGTACTAAATTCTACATAATGACTGATAGTAAAGGTTGAATGAAAATAGAAAAACTTTGGGATCTGTGGTCTCTACACTCACGATCACTTTATTAGGTACACCTGTTCAATTGCTTGGTAACACAAATTGCCAATCAGCCAATCACATGGCAGCGACTCAACGCATTTAGGCATCTAGACATGGTGAAGACGACTTCAAACCAAGCATCAGAACCAGGAGGAAAAGGGGTTTTAAGTGACTTTGAACATGGCATTGTTGTTGGTGCCAGACGGGCTGGTTTCAGTACAGTGGAACCTCGGATTACGAGCATGAACCATTCCAGGAGTATGCTCCTAATCCAAAGTACTCGCATATCAAAGCGAGTTTTCCCATTGAAGTCAATGGAAACAAAAATTAATTGTTCCGCATTGACTTCAATGGGATGCAATACCGCATGCGGCCAGAGGTAGGGGGGGCGCCGGAGAGCCTCGGAAACGGCTGAAAAGGCCTGAGGACACTTCGGCTGACCTCTGCAATTTTCCTCACTGTACTCGGGCCTTTCCGTGCATTTCCGAACGGGACGTTCGGCTCTGCTCGGCTCTGGCGCCCCCCTCCTCAGGCCAAAAGCGGCACTGCACACCGCTTTGGCCTGAATCGTGCTCGTTTTGTAAGACAACACTCGCAAACCGAGTTACGATTTTTAAAAATACGGTGCTCGTATTGCGAAACGCTCGTTAACCGCGTTACTCGCAATCCAAAGTTCCACTGTATTTCAAAAACTGCTGATCTACTGAGATATTCACACACAACCATCTCTCGGGTTTACAGAGAATGGTCCAAAAACAGAAAATATCCAGTGAGTGGCAGTTGTGTGGAGGAAAATGCCTTGTTGATATCAGAGGTCAGAGGAGAATGGGCAGACTGGTTGGAGATGATAGAAAGGCAACAGTAACTCAAATATCCAAGGTATGCAGAATGTCATCTCTGAACGCACAATACTGTACAACCAACCTTGAAGCAGATGGGCTACAGCAGCAAAAGACCACACTGGGTGCCACTCCTGTCAGCTAAGAACAGGAAACGCTCTACGAACAGGTGATAAAGTATTACCAGGTGGCCTTGTGCAATCTCGGAAGCCACATTACCAATGGATTTAGTAATGTGTAATTGTGTTATAAAAAGTGTTTATTACTATAAAAAAAAAAACAATATTAAACTCACAGGTTTAGCAGGGAAATTGCACTTTCTGGTTCAATCATTTTTATTGCAATTAAAGCAGTAAAACATACAATAATGTCATAGGCACCTAGACTGCCCACGCAGGGGCTAGGACTGACACATGAAAAACATAAAACGTACAACATAAAGCCTCCCATCTAAACTATCACAGAAGACAAAAAGAAAAATTAGGAACACGATAAATGGCAGCATCTGATTTAGCACAGCAAAAGCAAAACACTGACGCAGCAGAGGAGAGACTTAGGATGGCAATACATTATACAATCTTCTTGTACAATTTTCCTTTAGATTTACCAAAACCATATAATATGAGATCAAACCTAAAACTTTCAATTTGTATGCAATCAGGCAGGCCCTTCCAATACATAGTTGGAGGTAAATCTAAAGGAAATTGAATAGGAAAATTGTATAATATATGACCGGCTAATATACTCTCACAGCAACCAGCATCAGGTGTGGACTGATTACTAGAAATTGCTGGGAGACACCTGCTGGTGGACACTGGAACTACAACTTTCTACTCTGGGAAGCACAGTGCCACCAGCATGTGACCCAGCACCTTATCACAGTTGAGAAAATTCCTCCTCCTGTCTATAGAAGTCCTATCAAATGTTCAAGAAAAAAAAGGCAGACATTTTTTTTTTTTTTTAATTATACAATTGCCGTATATTGGGAGTTGTAAAGTTCTTGAAATGTCACTTTGAGGAAAACCCAATTGATTTTCTGACTTTGGCATAGTACATATCTGGATAGTATACAAGCCAAATTGAACCTCCTTTATTATTGTACTGCAGTCAGGCTGCATACACAATAGTGAATACTTTTCTATTCTATGTGCTGCAGGCCTGCAGCAATAGTTACATTCCCCTGTGCTGGGTAGCGCGTTGGAGAGTCAGACCTCTGCACTCACACACAATGCGGTGCACTGGGTCTGTAGTGGTCTGAACTCTCTGCACACTCCATGCTCACACTCCCCTAGCATATGCTGTTGATTGGAGCAGCGTGTACCACTGAAGACTCCGGCTGATGTGTAGTGTGCGAGAGCAGAGGTCTGACCCTTCAACATGCTGCCAGCACAAGGGGATTTAATCCTTGCTGCAGCACATAATATATAAAAAGGCAAACACACAATCATTTTACTAAAATATATACAACCTGACTGCATTACAATGTCAATAAAGAAGGGTCAATTGGAATCTAAAGGGTAACTCCAATTTCATGGGACAAATAAAATATTGCAAATATATATATATACAGAGCATATACAATTGTGACACAAGACATATTGTAATAACGCATTATTAAAAATTAACTCTCTTTTTTAAGCTGTAACTTATTGTAAAATTCAATGCATGATGGCTGCTAGAGGTGTACACAGACTGTTTTGCCCCACTAGGGGGTGAGCAAGCCGGGGTCCAGCAGCAGATATAGCAGGTAGGGATCAAGCAGAAGCATAGTCCGTAACAAGCTAGGGATTAAGCAGAAGTGTAGTCAGTAACAAGCCAAAGGTTGGTAACAAGTGTTTGCAGGTTAGGATGAAGCAGAAGCGTAGTCGAGGAACAAGTCAGGGTCGGTAACACGTGGAAGCGAAGATACGGATGGCAGCAGGAGTGACCAGAGCAAGATACTAGCTGAAGAGAGCACAACAATCTGACAAACAGGAAATGCAAAGACATGGCTTAAAATAGGAAGCTCATGGGAGGACCAAAGGGTTCAAAGGTTCAAGAGAAACAGAATTCAAGGCTAAGATCGTTCAAGGAATTGTTTAGGGTGCTATCCCGCATTCCAGGTGGTTCAGCAATAAGACACAAATTTGAAAAAATAGGGGTATAGGGTGTTAAGCAGTGGCCTACCGGTATTTACATATAATTAGAAAATACAACAAACATCATTTTTAAAAAACATATATTTTTATTGTCCAAAATTTGTGTAGCATTAAAGACACATGAAGGTTTCAATACAAAAACAAGCTGATCTCATATACAAAAGGTTACTGCCAAGATTACTGGTCCAATAACGCGTTTTATGGTTAAACGCTGCTTCTTCAGATTATTGTGTTCCCTTGGCAGTCATCCAATTAGGGATCACTTCTTTCTAAAAGATGAAAAAACATATACAACTGAAAAATATATACATATGCAAAGGTATATGACTTTATTTATAACAACTTTATTTATTCCACCACCTATCCCTTCTGGACACACACAGAGAAGAAAAAAAAAAGGGGAGGGGCTAGGTGGTGGAATGAATAAAGTTGTTAAGTCGTATACTTTTGCATATGTATATATTTTTCATCTTTTAGAAATACGTGATCCCTAATTGCATAACTGTCATAAAAGAACACGATAATGTGAAGAAGAGATATTTAACCGCGAAACGTGTTATTGAACCAGTACACTTGGCGATAACCTTTTGTATATGAGAGGAGTTTGTTTTTGTATTGAAACCATCATTTGTTTTTAAATGCTAACAAATTTTGTACAATAAAAATATATGGCTTTTTTTTTTTTAGATGATGTTTGGTGTATTTTTTAATTATATTTAAATACTGGTAGGCCTATACCTCTCTTTTTTCGAATGAGTGCTCTTTTTTGGGTTGGGGATCTCCTGATATTGACATTCTTTGGACTCCCATTACTCCTTTTGGTGGCCCCACTATTTATAGAGAGCCACTTTTCACCAAAAAAAAAAAAACAACACACTACCAGACACAGCAGAGGTCGCAGGTCCAGACCCGGGTCCTGACAAAGTGTTTGACTTGTGGTTGCGGTGTGCTTCAACTGAACTCAATGGGAAAGTTTGAAGGGTGGCGCCGTCTGTCAAACTCTGCAGCCAGAGTTAAAAATGGTTAGCAGCAAAACTAAAGCATCATGGCCATGGCATATGTACAGCCCCATCTGGCTGTAATGTTAGCATTAGGGTGGTCGGCCAGAGGTTCAGTCGCCTCTTTTCAATCGTACCCCCCTTCCCACACATGTCTGTGTGAACGAGCCCTTACTAAATGATTTTACATATTGTCTAGAGTTGCTCCTTAAAAACCTCAATTTAGCAAAAACCCTTCCTGATATATTCCTGATGGAAGTCTGCTGCCAGGCCCTGATGATAAATGAGCGGGCAGGAGGCGAGGACAGCAGAATTAAGAGGTTTAAACGCCATCCATAAAGTGTGAAGATGCCGCACATATGTAAATTGCCGCACGCAGGCAGAGTGTCAGAGGGAAGAGAAGATGTAATCCCAACACTTCATCAATCTATAGCTTTGGCCGGAGATAAGACATTCCTGGAGACACTATTTGCATGTCTGATCAATTCCATCAGCTTCAAATATGCAAATGCCTACAGAGGTGTTAGAGTTTAAGTCTGGTAAGACGTGGTCATCTATGTGCAGCAGATGGTGCTAAATACAAGATGTCATTAGGGGTGAGAGCTCACCATAGAGCAAAGGAAGGAAAAACAGCAAACCAGTCAGTAAACTGCTAATGCTATTCAAGGAATACTTCAAATAAGTTGGAATGTTCACTTCAACTTCATCTAAAATGTATCTAAACCCAAAGATTTCTTTATTTCCTTTTAGTTTGGAATAAAACTGTTAGAACTTCTGCTGGGGTTTTTTTTTTTTTTTTTTTACTATGTGTGTCCAGTCTGGGAGTCATCTTCTATTTGTCACGGCGACCCTTGTCCACAGGATTGATGCTATTCAAGAAATTCTTCAAATAGGTAGGAATGTCCACTTTAATTTCACCTAAAGTGTATCCAAATTTTTTTTTTTTTTTTTTTTAATAAAAAAAAGATTAGAACCTCTGCCAGGGTTTTTTGCTGTCTCCAATATGGGGAAATTTGTCATCCAGGTTTGCAAGCCGAACAAGGTTTGGTTGGCATCCAGCCGAGCACTCGGGATTCAGATCGAGGCTTGGGTTTATATTTTTGCCATATGAGGTGATGGCGCAGAACGTCGCCCATGCCCCAAGACAATGCCAGTCTGTGACGAAACGTGTAGAGCGGACAACGCACTGACGTCATCCAATCCCATGAGTCCCAGAAGTGCGGGCATTTGTTTTTATGCTGGCCGGTGAGGTTTATTACGTGCTTTTAATCCACTACAATGCGAGTGTATTTTCACTATTCTAAAATAAATTATCATTGGATTTTATACTATGTGGAGCAATATTTGTTTTTGAGCCTGACATCATGGACACTCCATTTGGTTGAATCCTTCTATGGCCTATTGAGAGTCTGCAGGAACACTGTTTAAAGGCCCTAGTAGGGTAATCAGCCAAAAGTGTTACTGGCCTTTTGTTAAAAAAGAGGTTCACTACTGCTGGTAAGCAGGCATTCATTTCAAGGCGGCGGTGTCTCTAGTGGTCAGCTTCACAGGGGATTATATGTTGACTGCGTGCAATTCTGATTGGGATTAATGTATGGCAGTGTCTGCGAGCACAAGCTTCAATTTTCCTGTATCGCTTATTTGGAACTCCCTTTCTATGATAGTCTTTTGGGACTATTTATGCACATTTATGTTCAAGTTTTTATTTTCTATTTTTTAGTATGTCTAATTACTATTGCTAGTGCGACTCTTTACATAAGAAATTTGTTATCTGTTTGTCCCAATGACCACTGTCCATGCAATTGACAATAATGAGAAAAACAAACCTTTGAGTTGTCACCAGAGCCGGGATAGAGGGACAATCCTTCAATGGGGATGCTTGTTCTGGTTACAACAGTCGTAGGAACCATTCATACTATTGTAACGTGAGCATCACCATGAATATTACTAAAATGCTTGGCAACACACGTTAAATGTGTTGGTTGAATGTGGTGTAATTTAGTCTGAATGGCACCCAATGCGCCTTACGTGTTGCAGGTTTGGTGCCAGAAATTGTGCATGCACAATTTTTGACAGGGCAAAGCACATTAGTATGTTGCCACACTGTGTGCTACAACATACACTATATTACAAAAAGTATTGGGACGCCTGCCTTTACACGCACATGAAGTTTTGCAGCTATAATAGCTTCTCGTCCAACATCAATGCCTGGCCTCACAAATCTGCTTCTGGAAGAATGGTCAAACATTCCCATAGATACACTCCTAAACCTTTTGGACAGCCTTACCAGAAGAGTTGAAGCTGTTAAAGCTGTAAAGGGTGGGCCAACTCAATATTGAACCCTACGGACTAAGACTGGTTGAATGTGGTGTAATTGCCATTCAGAATAAATTACACCACATGCGACAAACACATTTAAAGCATGTTGCCTCACTTTAAAACTTAAAGCGTTCCTGTGAACGAGCACTAATAGAAGACTGCCTCCCTTGGAATGATTTCATTCACTTCCTGAATGTAAGTGAAATATCCCCAAAGGGTCCCAAAATGTTTTTATTCAGTGATGATGGTCAGCAGTAAAAATGGCAATTCACTCCATCAGATGCGGGTCGCTATAAAAATGCAGAATGTATAGATTTTTTAAAGTGGTATACCAGCCTCCCCCTCCAAAAATTTAAAGTCAGCAGCTACACATACTGCAGCTGCTGACTTTTAATATTAGGACACTTACCTGTCCTGGAATCCAGCAACGTCGGCACCCCAGCCGATGTTTCCATCAGCTGTCGGGTGCTGCCGCTGCCATTGCTGGTAAGCCATGTGGCTTCACGGCCGGGTCACTGCTGTGCATGCATGTTACTGGCCCAGCAGCAAGGGAAGTAGGAGGGAGGAGGAGGAGGCCAAGCTTGTGACGTACCTCGCCGCAGTGAGGTCTGACGGAAGTGGGGACAGGGTACCTGTCACAAAAACGTACCCGCTTCCCCCTGAAACGTGTCAAATGTAGCACCGGAGGGGAGGAAGAATCAAATAAGTGGAAGTTCCATTTTTGGGCGGAACTCCGCTGTGAGACTCTGGTATCCAGATATGCCAACATGTTTCAGGGGTTTAAAGGATTCCCCTTCATCAGGGTTTAGTATTGGTTAACAAAGTGTGTACTCGACTGACCTTGGTTTCAATTTGGCCACATGCTAAAACATCTCTTTGTGCACCGCCATTTTGACTCCTGGATGTCATTAGTTGTAAGCTTCTTCTTTGCCAATAAGGTCGGGTTCACACTGGTACGACAAACGCTCCGACATTGGGAGCTCATGTCGCATAATGAGTGAAAATCAATGTTTCCCTATGGGAGCCATCTTAACTGGTCCGACACAAGTCGGTTCAATTTTGAAAATGCTCCCTGCACTACTTTAATCAGACTTTGGTCCTACATCAGCCTATTGAATATCACTGAAGTCGGATCAAAGTCGGATCACTGTCTTAAAGCCGGGTTCACACTGATGCGACATGACAGCCGTCCTACTTTGGATCCGACTTTGCCCCGCGACTTAAAGCTGACATACGTCCGACTTTCAATGAACGGGGATCCGACTTGGATCCCCGCCAATACCAGGCACTGTGTTTGATATGAATCTTGAGGGGGAACTCCACGCCAAATTTTAAATAAAAAAACGGCATGGGTTCCCCCTCCAAGAGCATACCAGGCCCTTGGATCTGGTATGGATCTTAAGGGGAACCCCCTATGCTGAAAAAACGGCGTGGGGGGTCTACCCCCAAATCCATACCAGACCTTTATCCGAGCACGCAGCCTGGCCAGTTAGGAAAAGGGGTGGGGACGAGTGAGCACCCCCCCCTCCTAAACCGCACCAGGCCGCATGCCCTCAACATGGGGGGGTGGGTGCTTTGGGGCAGGGGGGCGCCCCCCACCCCAAAGCACCTTGTCCCCATGTTGATGAGGACAAGGGCCTCTTCCCGACAACCCTGGCCATTGGTTGTCGGGGTCTGCGGGCGGGGGGCTTATCAGAATCCGGGAGCCCCCAGATCCCGGCCCCCCACCCTATGTGAATAAGTATGGGGTACATCGTACCCCTACCCATTCACCTAGGGAAAAAAGTGTCAATAAAAATAACACACGACAGGTTTTTAAAGTAATTTATTAGGCAGCTCCGGGGGTCTCTTCCTTCTTCTCCGCGCTCTCCGGCTTCTTCTCTGCGCTCTACGGTATCTTCTGCCGGGCTCCTCCGCTATCTTCTGCTCTTTTGCCGGCTCTTTTGCTAGCGATGGCCCGGTCTTCTCCGCCATCTTCTTCCCTCTTCTCTTCTGATGTTGACACGACGCACTCTCCCACTGTAATGCCGTATGCGCGGTCCGCAATGACTTAAATAGGGATGGGGCGTGGTTACTGGGTGATGTCACCCGGTGACCCCGCCCCTTAATACGTCACAGTACTGAGGCATGATGGGACTGTGACGTAATAAGGGGCGGGGTCACCGGGTGACATCACCCAGTGACCACACCCCATCCCTATATAAGTCATTGTGGACCGCGCATACGGCATTACAGTGGGAGAGAGCGTTGTGTCAACTTCAGAAAAAGAGAAGAGGGAAGAAGACAGCGGATAAGACCGGGCCATCGCTGGCAAAAGAGCAGAAGATAGCGGAGGAGCACGGCAGAAGATACCGGAGAGCGGGAGAAGAACCGGAGAGCACGGAGCAGAGGCCGGAGAGCGCGGAGAAGGAAGAGACCGCGAAGAAGAACGAAGAGACCCCCGAAGTCGGAAGAAGACCCCCGGAGCTGCCTAATAAATTATTTTAAAAACCTGTGAAGTGTGTTTTTTTATTGACACTTTTTTCCCTAGGTAAATGGGTAGGGGTACGATGTTCCCCATACTCATTCACATAGGGTGGGGGGCGGGATCTGGGGGCCCCCTTATTAAAGGGGGCTCCCGGATTCTGATAAGCCCCCCGTCCGCAGACCCCGACAACCAACGGCCAGGGTTGTCGGGAAGAGGCCCTTGTCCTCATCAACATGGGGACAAGGTGTTTTGGGGTGGGGGGGCCGCAGGGTGCCCCCCTGCCCCAAAGCACCCACCCCCTATGTTGAGGGCATGCGGCCTGGTGCGGTCCAGGAGGGGCGCTCGCTCGTCCCCACCCCCATTCCTGACCGGCCAGACTGCATGCTCGAATAAGGGTCTGGTATGGATTTGGAGGGGGACCGTTTTTTCGGCGTACGGGTTCCCCTTAAAATCCATTCCAGACCCAACGGCCTGGTATGCTCTTGGAGGGGGAACCCATGCCGGTTTTTTATTTAAAATTTGAGCACAAGTCGCATGCCAAAGTCGGATCATGCGAGACGGCGATCCGACTTCAATGACAGTCAATGGGCTGAAGTAGGATCTAAGTCGGACAGTAGTAGTACAGAAAGTAGTACAGGGAGCATTTTCAAACTCGGACCGACTTGTGTCGGACCAGTTAGGACAGCTCCCATAGGGAAACATTGATTTTCACAGACCCTTATCCGAGCACACAGCTTGGCAGGTCAGCAAAGGGGGTGGGGACGAGCGAGCCCCCCCCAACCGTACCAGGCCACATGCCCTCAACATGGGGGGGTAGGTGCTTTGGGGCCCCGAAGCACCTTGTCCCCGTGTTAACGAAGACAAGGGCCTCTTCCCAACAACCCTGGCCGTTGGTTGTCGGAATCTGGGGGCCCCCAGATCCCGGCCCCCCAACCTATATGAGTGAGTATGGGGTACATTGTACCCCTACCCATTCACCAAAAAAAAGTGTCAAAAATAAAACACATTACACATGTTTTTAAAGTAATTTATTAGGCAGCTCCGGCATCTTTTCCGATCTGTTCTCCCCTCACGGGCTCTTCTGTGTCCTCCGCTGACGTCTTCTGCCTCTGTTGGTTCTTCTCCCCTCTCCGGTTCTTCTCCCTCTGTCCACTGTCTTCTGCCGGGTCTCCTCCGCTGTCTTCTTGCTCTTTTACTTACTCTTTTGCCTGGTCTTCTCCGCTGCCTTCTCCCACTGTTCTTCTTCCGATGTTGACTCGATGCTCTCTCCCACTCTAATGCTGGGTGCGCCGGGTGCCATTATTTATATTGGCATGGGGCGGGGTCACCGCCCATCATGCCCCGGGTGGTGATGTAATAAGGGGCGGGCCTCCGGATGACATCACCCGGTCGCATGGTCAGCGTGAAGGGGTTAACATTATCTGGTTCTTAAGGAGTGGGCCGGGAAGCCAGCCGCCACGTCCTTGGAGGACTCATCAGCTATCAGCGGGGTTCCCTACTGACATCTGAATGTAAGAAAAAACATTACTTGCAATAAAAAGCATGGGGCCCCCCACCCCAACCCATATCGGGCCCTTGCGGGTCTTGTATGGATTTTGACGGGAACCCCCACAGCTAATTTTTTTTTTTTTTAAATGGCATGGGGTCTCCCCCAAAACCAGACCCTTATCAGAGCATGCAGCCAATTCGCATATACAAGAACGGAACCTAAAACTCAGAAGCTGATTGGTTTCTACACAGAGCTGCACCAGATTTTGCACTCTCCAATTCAATCCAACATGTAAAACCTGTATCTCAAAAGGGATAAAAAAAATGTTTTTGCTGTAACTGCTTATAAAGTATTAGCTGATGTTTGGTTTCAATTTGTGTGTATTTAAATCTACTAGTACATCTAACACTCCCCTCCCCCCAGACTGACAATGCTGCTGTCTAATGGTGCCCCCTGAGCTCCTTCATACAGAGTGGGGGCACTTTAATAAAGGAGGTGTGTTACTGGTCAGATCACCACGTGAAAACAGAGGGGGGAAAAAGGCTAAAAAAAAAACGAATGCAGCCACCACATCTAGTGATTGCATTACATTTTTGTTGTTTGGTTTAAAGTGGTTGTAAACCCTTTTGTCTTACTTTTATCTATAGATAAGCCTAGAATAAGGCTTACCTATAGGTAGTGGAAATATCTCCTAAACGTGTGCCGTTTAGGAGATATTTCACTTGTAGTACACCGATGTTGTTATCGGCGCACGTGCTGTGAAGAAACGGACCACCGTGCCGTTTCTTCCCTCAGCGTGTGCCGTGACTGACGGCTCCAGCGCGCATGCACGGGAGTGACGTCACGCGGCTCCGGCCAGTCACAGAGCCAGAATCCGTGGCCCCGGAAGGAAGAGGGGTAAAGATGGACGCGGCCTGCACAAGGGACAGCGCGGGCTTCGTTTGCAGGTAAGTATCATATAATGCTTTTAATTTGCAGGCCTTGCAGGGAGCAAAAGAGGAAGTAAAAACCATTGGGGTTTACTTCCTCTTTAATACTGCTTTACGTAACAAAAATGAAGGTTATTTTCTTATTTATACATGGGGGTGAGGAAGAAATTTTCTGCAACAGAGAAAAATCAGGTCTCGTGCCCTGTGTGCCAGACAGTGTAAATCTCAGGACTGGATGGACACCAATACAAATCCTTAAGCTCCCATACACGTATTTCATCCATGTATTTAGCTTTTTCTTTGGAGCCTTACATCTACCTCTAGAAAACATAAATGGACGGTTAAATGATGGCGGGGACCTCTGGCCTCGCCCGCACTAGCGATATTTGTCAGCTCCTGTCTTTTGTGATCTCGGCAAACAAGAACAAGACGAGATAAACACGGCATGTTGGGAGGAAGCGCCAAATAATTATGAGCAAAGAAAAGCTGGCGCACCGTACATCTGACCACAAATCCTCCCGCAGAAGAATAAAAGGATGATAAAAGCGGGAAGAAAGGCAGAGGAATCATTAGCGTTGGGATAGATGTACTGTCAAGCCGAAGACAAAGTCTCTTTGTTCGGCTCAGCGGCCTCCAAAGGGAAAGGAGTGTAGGAGGCCGGTATGGGAGCGCAGATAACCTAGCGACCACAGAAGAGAAATACGCTCCGGCTAATGACCACCATGTCCTCTTATTAGGCCGCCGCTTTACCGGATTCAAGGCTCACAGCTTCCCCTCGCACTGCCCTTATTTATCCGGCCAGAATGAGGTCTTTGACACAAGACAGAGGGAGGAGATGAAATGCAAAGACAACGGCGGGCACAGAGATGTCGGAATGGAGTATGGCGGCACGCAGCGGGCTTTTTTTTTTTCATATACTTATATTGTTACATCGTTAGTCTGGTTGGAAAAAAAAAGACAAAAGTCCTTCTAGTTCAGCCAATAAAAAGGGAAGAAAAAAATATACATACACACTATATTGTCAAAAGTATTGGGACGCCTGCCTTTTTCATGAACTTTAATGGTATGGGAAGGAGGCAGGATGAAGAGGGGGGCCGTACTTGTCTTTACACGCACATGAACGTTAATGCCATCCCAGTCTTAGTCCGTAGGGTTCAATATTGGGTTGGCCCACCCTTTGCAGCTATAACAGCTTCAACTCTTCTGGGAAGGCCGTCCACAAGGTTTAGGAGTGTGTAATAGGAATAGGGCATGACAGGTCCTCTTTACAAAGAGAGCTGAGATAACAAAAAAAAATAAGTCAGTGTTTACATATGGGAATGTTTGACCATTCTTCCAGAAGCGCATTTGTGAGGTCAGGCACTGATGTTGGAGGAGAAGGCCTGGCTTGCAGTCTCCGCTCTAATTCATCCCAATGGTGTTCTATCGGGTTGAGGTCAGGACTCTGTGCAGGCCAGTCAAGTTTCTCTACCCTAAACTCACTCATTCATGTCTTTATGGACCTTACTTTGTGCGCAGTCATGTTGGAACAGGAAGAGGCCATCCCCAAACTGTTCCCACAAAGTTGGGAGCATGAAGTTGTCCAAAATGTCTTGGTATGCTGACGCCATAAGAGTTCCCTTCACTGGAACTAAGAGGCCAAGCCCAACCTCTGAAAAACATACCCACACCATAATCCCCCCTCCAAATGATTTGGACCAGTGCACAAAGCAAGGTCCATAAAGACATGGATGAGTGAGTTTGGGGTGGAGGAACTTGACTGGCCTGCACAGAGTCCTGACCTCAACCTGACAGAACACCTTTGGGATGAATTAGAGCGGAGACTGCGAGCCAGGCCTTCTCATCTAACATCAGTGCCGGACTTCACAAATGCGCTTCTGGAAGAATGGTCAAATATTCCCATAGACACAGTGGCGGAATTATAGGGGTCGCAGAGGTTGCCATGGCGACCGGGCCCCTTGCTGCAGTGGGCCCTTGAGGGCCCCCTGTATACAGTACTTTGATAGGAGGAGCGGAGACAAGCTCCCCAATCCTAAGCCGAACTGTATTCGGCACTGTGCAGGGAGCTGGTCACATTGATTACAAAGTGAAAGCAGTGTGTGTGCTGTGCTCTTTGTCTCCCCCTACAGTGCAGTACCCGGCAGGAAGAACTAAGGTAAAGGCCTGCTGTTTTTTATCTACTGTATGTGTGTTTATATGTATGTGCATGTATGTATGTGTGTGTGTGTGTGTATGTGCATGTATGTATATGTGCATGTGTGTGTGCATATATGTGTGTGTATGTATGTGTATGTGTTTATAATTCAGTGGCGGTGCGCCCATAGGGGCGCATGGGTGCCGCCCCCTCTCTCCAGGCACCCCTCTATCACAAATAGATAGATTCATGCATAGCGTGAATCTATCTATGGCCGCCACTGCCCCCCCTATTCAGATGCCTGGTCCCTTTTTGGATGCCGGGCGCCTTGATAGGCACAGTGACTGCTTTTGAGGGCACAGGGGTGGCAATTGATGGGCACAGTGGCTGCGTTTGATGGGCACAGTGACTGCTTTTGAGGGCACAGTGGTGGAGATTGATGGGCACAGTGGCTGCGTGTGATGGGCACAGTGGCTGCGTTTGATGGGCACAGTGAGGCTGCAACTGATGCATTTTTTCTAAAGAATTTTTCAGTTTGCTTGCGCCCCCCAAAAAATTTTGAGCACCATCTGTCACTGGTGTATGTATGTATGTTTTTTGCTTGTTCATAGTACCAGCAAAAGAATGCGGCATTTGACAGCCGGTAAAGAGGAAATATGTTGCCTCCTGACTGACTGTTTTAACCCCTTAAATGCATCATCACTATGCTGCAACTGCATGCAATGCACACAGTTGCAGGGTGGTTGCAGTGCAGCCACTTCAAGGGTGCCCTGACTGGAAAAAGATTGAGAAACACCGACATAGAGGAACTCATCTCTCCATTTTCCTCCTGCAGCCCCTGAATGCCTGTGGGAGGGAGGGCAATCGATTCCTTTACATGCAGCCACCCACTTGCGACCGGGCCCTGGTGTTCCGCCATCGGGCTCGGAGAAAAGAGCCCTGTCCGGGGGTCAGGGGGGCCCTTCATGGTTTCTTGCATCGGCGCCCTGAAAATTCTAGTTACGCCTCTGCATAGACACACTCCTAAACCTTGTGGACAGCCTTCCCAGAAGAGTTGAAGCTGTTATAGCTGCAAAGGGTGGGCCAACTCAATATTGTACCCTACGGACTAAGACTGGAATGTCATTAAAGTTCATGTGCGTGTAAAGGCAGGTGTCCCAAAACTTTTGGTAATATAGTGTATATGTAAAGCAATGCAGGAATTGTTGGCACTATACAAGATCATTGTAATAAAATGATTAATATCAACAACAATAATGACAACTACTGGCTGTCCAATGGTGGAGGTCCTCTCAGGTCATTGCGGGTAGGGAGTGGGAAGGGGGTCAGGGTGTTTGGAGCAGGAAGAAATTTCCCAAAGATGGGATTGAAACTTTACAATAATTCCAATAACCTTGTGTGATTATATAAAGAACTCTGTAAATGGCGTAAGAAGATTTTTTTTTTGTTTACGGTTTTCTGTCCATTTCAGTTTTAAGAGGTATTAAAATCAACATTTTTTTTTATATGCCTAAGTAATTTTATGTATGCCAACTTCATATCTACCTTAAAAAGTGTAACTGAAGGCAAAACTTAAAACTTTTTTGCCATTTGTGTCCCATTGGGGAGATATCCTTTACTTCCTGTCCTATAGCCAAAACAGGAAGTGAGAGGGAACCCCTCTAAAGCAAGGAAATCCTGGTGTGTCACTAGTGTCCCCATTGGATAATTTCCCCTCTATTAGGCCCCTTTCACACTGGGGCGGTTTGCAGGCGTTATTGCGCTAAAAATACCGCCTGCAAACCGCCCCTAAACAGCCTCCGCTGTTTGTTCAGTGTGAAAGCCCGAGGGCTTTCACACTGAAGCGGTGCGCTGCCAGGACGGTAAAAAAAGTCCTGCGAGCCGCATCTTTGGAGCGGTGAAGGAGCGGTGTGTTCACCGCTCCTAAACCGCTCCTGCCCATTGAAATCAAAGCCGCGCTGTACGAGCGGTTTTAACCCTTTTTCGGCCGCCAGCGGGGGTTAAAACCGCACCGCTAGCGGCCGAATACAGCCGCAAAAACGATGGTAAAACAGCGCTAAATATAGCGCTGTTTTACTGCCGACGCCCCCCACTGCCCCAGTGTGAAAGAGGCCTAAGTGTTCTGATGTCAACCCAAAAATTGGGATGTTATTTTTATCTGATTTAGGTAAAGAAATGACTTGAATACCACTTTAACCACTTAGCGACCGCCCCATGTACTTTTTCCTGCGGCGGGGCGGCCGCTCTGTGCCAGATCACGTACCTAGTATATGATTTAACACTTCTGGGTCTGGGAGGCGCGCGCGCCGCCGACAACCCGCTCCTGCTGTGATTGGACATAGCGAGAGCCAATCAGCAGGTCTGGCGGACACAAGCGGAATGACAGTCTGCCTGTTGTTCTGTCAGCGGGGAAGCTTTTGATCCTGTGTTTCGATTTCAATTTTTTAAATTTGATTTTAAAAAATGTATTGGATATATTTTATAGCAGAAAGTAAAAAATTGTTTTTTTTTTTCAAAATTGTAAATTTTTTTGTTCATAGTGCAAAAAATAAAAACCGCAGAGGTGATTACATACCATCAAAAGAAAGCTCTATTTGTGGGAAAAAAGGACAAAAATTGTATTCGGGTACAATGTCGCACGACCGTGCAATTGTCAGTTAAAGTAACGCAGTACCAAGGCGCAAAAAGTGGCCGGGGGGGGGGGTAAATCTTCCGAAAATCAAGTGGTTAAGAAGCAGAGGAGGAAAAGATCATTCTACAAATCGCAACTTCCTACCGAACATCTGTAGTCATGAAACTTTCTCTTATACCCCATCCAATGCCAGTATCATTTTTATATTTATATACGTCATCCTGCATTCCGGGTTTATTGCTCCGTTAAAACAACGTCCTGCAGGAAATTGATCACTGACATTTATCAGTAACACAATATTTATGTTATATCTGGATTACACTTTTATTGTAGTGGCTCCGGCTTCATCCCGTCTCCTACTCACATCTTCAGGAGCAGCCTGTATGCGGCGGACGCCGAGAGCCAATCATAATTCACACAAAGGCCCAGCGTTTGCTGACAACTCATTATTTGTGCAGCAATCATTTCCTGTGGAGATACTTGTTCAATTTGCTGCAACTGCTGTGAATTTCGGTCCACTACACAGACAGGACAAATACTTCAAACGCTGCTTACCAAAGGAAAGGAATTAACCCTTTGCATCGCAAGGAACACAAATAATATGTTGGATTTTTTTTTTTTGGTCATCATCATAGAACAAAGTGATTATGGATCTTTGGTTTGTCTCACAGCAAGGAAGGGGAAGAAAAAAAAAAAGAACAAATCACTGCGGATTTTTACTGCTTCAGTACTGGAATTTGATGGTGAATCAGAGCAATTTAAAACAGGACTCCAGTTTTAGCAAAAGAACTATATAAAAAATGAGATGCCCAAAAGAAAAAAGAAAAATTGCTTTGGCTGTTAAACCCCATTCACACAAGTTTTGAAGCACGTCTTCCCATGAGCTTCAATAATCAACATCAATATTCCCATTATATCCAATAAGTAACAGTACCTAATATAATTTTGTACTAGATACAGGAGTACCCCGCTTTAAGTACACTCACTTTACGTACACTCGCAAGTACAGACATCCCCGCGCCACACAGCCACAGTATGGCCTGAAAAGGGGCGGAGCTGCTGCCTGAAGTTGTCGCCAGTGAAGAGGCCGCAAGTGAAGAGGCCGCAAGTGAAGAGGCAAAGTTCAAACAAGCCAGCCCAGAGTTGCTGCCTAAACCTAAGTGGATTACTGTACAGTATTATAAACTTCACTCCATGACCCCCCCCCAATACAGCCCATGGCCCTTTACTATAGGCTGATACCCCCACTACAGCCCCTGACACCCCTCTACAGCCCCTGACACCCCCACTACAGCCACTGACACTCCCACTACAGTCTCTGACACTCCCACTACAGCCCATGGCTCTCCACTATAGGCCCTGATACCCCCGCTACAGCCCCTGACCCCCCTCCACAGCCCATGGCCCTCCAATATAAGCCCTGATACCCCCGCTACAGCCCCTGACCCCCCTCCACAGCCCATGGCCCTCCAATATAAGCCCTGATACCCCCACTACAGCCCCCGACACTCCCAATACAGCCCATGGCCCTCCACTATAGGCCCCGATACCCCTCCACAGCCCATGGCCCTCCAATATAAGCCCTAATACCCCCACTACAGCCCCTGACACCCCCACTACAGCCCCCGACACTCCCAATACAGCCCCTGACCCCCTCTACAGCCCCTGACACTCCCACTACAGCCCATGGCCCTCCACTATAGGCCCCGATACCCCCACTAGAGCCCCTGACACCCCCACTACAGTCACCGACACCCCCACTACAGCCTCTGACACCCCCACTACAGCCTCTGACACTCCCACTACAGTCTCTGACACTCCCACTACAGTCTCTGACACTCCCACTACAGCCCATGGCTCTCCACTATAGGCCCTGATAACCCCACTACAGCCCCTGACCCCCCTCCACAGCCCATGGCCCTCCAATATAAGCCCTGATACCCCCACTACAGACCCTGACACCCCCACTACAGCCCCCGACCCCCTCTACAGCCCATGACTCTCCCACTACAGCCCATGGCCCTCCACTATAGGCCCAGATACCCCCACTACGGCCCCTGACACCCCCACTATGGCCCCTGACACCCCCACTACGGCCCCTGACACCCCCAATACAGCCCCTGATACCCCCACTACAGCCCCTGACACCCCCTCTACAGCCCCTGACACCCCCACTACAGAGGAAAACAGAGTTTGAGGTGTTAACTTGGCCTCCGAATTCTCCAGATCTAAATTCAATCAAACATCAGTGGGATGTGCTGGAAAAACAAGTCTGATCAATGGAGGCCCCACCTCACAATTTGCCTCACCTCACAAAAACTCCAGGAATTCAGCTTCTCTGTAAAAACTGCAGGCATACCATGAGTCAAGTCCAATGATATGCCTTGTCACCTCTTAGACTTACAGTATCTCTACTATAATCTGGCAGGTTTATTGTGCTTCTGGAAGATAACTTCAGTGGCGCCCCACTGCTCCCTGTGGTCTCAGCTCCTTCAAAAGCAGAATTGCTGGAAGTGCTATGCCTTCCCTTCCTCCCCTTCTGCCCAATCACAGAAGTCTTTGTACTATGTGAACTCGTTCACAATATACAAAGGCTTCTGTGAATGGGCAGCAGAAGGGAGGGGTGGGTATAGCTGCTCTGTGCGCTTCTTTCCTCTCACAGTCAGAGTGAATCCTGCAGGAGTGTAATAAACCTGTCACGTATGGGGCAGCACAGTGGCTAAAAGCTTAGCGCCTCTGCCTAGCACCACTAGGGTCAGTGGCTCAAAACCCAACCACGGCACTACCTGCCTGGACTCTACTGGTGTTTGCTGTGCTTCCTAATAAATGTCTATTATATACAATTAAGTGCTGGTGAGCCGTATCAATGAATTGTACATATATCAACATGTGCATCAATTCATATAACATACGCAAAGCTCACCAGTATATAGGAAAAAAAAAACTAACTAAATCCAGTCCATAAATGCAAAGGTAAGTATGTAGCCAGTGAAAGTGCATAAAAGCTCATCAAAAATGGAAAGTTCACCAAGTACCAAAACTAAAAGTGCTCCGTACTTATGCAAAAGCACTACAAGACCAAACATGCAGGCTCCCACCAGGGTGCGCACTCACTTACAGGTATGGTCCCCCTGGGCTTATGCAAAGGTGGGTCAACAAGGCTTATATGAATGTGTGTCCACCTGATGCCATGGGGTTCCTCTCATGTGGTCCAAATCATAGAAGAGAAGCAATCACAAAACAGACATAGCGTAATACCGTTTATTAAAATTATGCTATACAATACATATTGTAGTGCCGTGTCCCGGCAGTAGGAATGATCTGCCAGCTGTACAATCTGTATGCGTCGCTGTTAACAATCCTTGGAGCCAACATGCATTTCACTTGATGGTAGTGACGTTCAACGTGACCTGTAAGCCCGCCCCTATGCATTTCGTCATCAAGACGTCATCAGGAGGCTACATGTCTTGCAGTGATTTTACACAAGCACGGAGCAAGTTTTGTTTTCATACTTGATGAACTTTTTATGCACCATTTTTTATTAACTTTTATGCACTACTTTCACTGGCTACAGTGCCTTGCAAAAGTATTCACCCCCCCTTGACATTTTTCGTGTTTTGTTGCTTCACAACCTGGAATTAACATGTACTGTTTGAGGATTTGCATCATTTAATTTACAGAACATGCCCACAACTTTGAAGATTTTATTTTTATTGTGAAGCAAACAACAAATAGGAGAAAATAACAGAAAAAGTCAATGTGCATAACTATTAACCCCCCTAAAGTCAATACTTTGTAGAGCCACCTTTTGTGTCTATCACAGCTCCAAGTTGCTTTGGATAAGTCTCTACGAGCTTGCCACATCTTACCACTGGGATTTTTGCCCATTCCTCCTTGCAAAACTGCTCCAGCTCCTTCAAGCTGGATGGTTTGCGCTTGTGAACAGCAATCTTTATGTCTGACCACAGATTTTCTATTGGATTGAGGTCTGGGCTTTGATTAGGCCATTCCAACACATTTACATGATAAGAAGAAAAAGGTATAAAATACTGTGCCAATCTCAAATTTGAGCAGCCAACACAACAATGAGACTAATTGTGAACAGATGTGTAGCGCTAATGATGTATATTAGTCGCAAAGGCCTACCAAAAATGTCAGTTTGGGGGCTGTGCGACCTAAAAACACAATGATATGTCTCTCATGAGAAAGAGTGCATATAATAAAAATATCTAAAAAAGTGGGTGTATAGCAGTGTGTTTGGGGTCATTGTCCTGCTGGAAGGTAAACCTCCATCCTAGCCTCAAATCATATACAGAGTGGTACAGGTTCTGCTCAAGAATATCCCTGTATTTAGCACCATCCATCTTTCCCTCAACTCTGACCAGTTTTCCAGTCCAGACTGCTGAAAAACATCCTCACAGCATGATGCTGCCACCACCATGTTTCACAGTGGGGATGGTGTTCTTTGGGTGATGTGATGTGTTGGGTTTGCGCCAGACATAGCATTTTCTTTGATGGCCAAAAAGTTCAATTTTAGTCTCATCAGACCAGAGCACCTTCCTCCATACATTTTGGGAGTCTCCCACATGCCTTTTCGCAAACTCAAAACCTGCCATTTTGTCTTTTGCTGAAAGTAATGGCTTTCTTCTGGCCAATGTGCCATAAAGCCCAACTCTATGGAGCGTACGGCTTATTGTCGTCCTATGTACAGATACTCCAGTCTCTGCTGTGGAACTCTGCAGCTCCTCCAGGGTTACCTTAGGTCTCTGTGCTGCCTCTCTGATTAATGCCCTCCTTGCCCGGTCCGTGAGTTTTGGTGTGCGGCTGTCTCTTGGGCAGGTTTTGCTGTTGTGCCATGTGCTTTCCATTTGTTTATGATAGATTTGATGGTGCTCCTAGGGATCATTAAAGATTTGGATATTTTTTTTATAACCTAACCCTGACTTGTACTTTTCAACAACATTGTCCTTTTCTTGTTTGGAGAGTTCCTTGGTCTTCATGGCAGTGTTTGGTTAGTGGTGCCTCTTGCTTAGGTGTTGCAGCCTCTGGGGCCTTTCAAAAAAGGTGTGTATATGTAATGACAGATCATGTGACACTTAGATTGCATACAGGTGGACATCATTTCACTAATATGTGACTTCTAAAGGTAATTGGTTGCATCAGAGCTTTTTATGGGCTTCATAACAAAGGGGGTGAATACATACGCACATGCCAATTATCAGTTTTTTATTTCTGAAAAATGGTTTGATGTATATATTTTTCTAATTTTACTTCACCAACTTAGACTATTGTGTTCTGATCCATCACATATAATTCAGATTAAAAAAAACATTGAACTAAAGGCTGTAATGTAACAAAATAGGTAAAAAGCCAAGGGGGTGAATACTTTTGCAAGGCACTGTACATACTTACCTTTGCATTTATGGACTGGATTTAGCTTGTTTTTTTCTATATACTGATGAGTTTTGCATATGTTATATGAATTGATGCACCTGAAATTTATTAGAAAGCAAAGCAAACACCAGTAGAGTTTGGCACTTGGGTAGATTTAACCATTAATGGTGCAGCATCCTCGCACCGGGTAATTTTTGTTTTTTTTTACCCTTCACCCACATTCTGGTCTTTTTATTTAATATTTTTATCTTAATTTGTATTTGCCTTTTGACACTTTGCGCAAGTGACACCTATAACACAATACCTGCCTGGAGTTTGCATGTTCTCCCCGTGCCTGCGTGGGTTTCCTCCCACTCTACAAAGAGATTCTGGTAGGTTAATTGGCTCTAGTATGTGTATGTATGAAGGTGAGTTGGGGACCTTAGATTGTAAGCTCCTTGAGGGCAGGGACTGATGTGAATGTACAATATATGTGTAAAGCGCAGCATAAATTGACGGCGCTATACAAGTACTCTTAATAAATAAAAATAAATTAACATAGAAGTAATAGAGATAAGTCCTGGAGGTGGCATGCACTTTTTGCTGAATTCCTGAAATTTAGCTTTAAAGGATCTGCTACTGACAGGTTAATGCCAGATGCCACAGCATACCTTCAGAGGTCTAGTGGAGTCCATGCCTCGATGGGTTATGCTGGGTGTTCATAATGTTATGGCTGACTGGTGAATGTATCCAGAACAAAGATAATCATTTGTTTTTACTATCTGGAGCTATGTAAACCCCATATTTTAAGATTGTGATTCTTTTGTAATAAAGGGGGCGTATTTGTCTATTTATGGTGTATTTATCTGAATTGCTTGTGCGGATATGCTTGACAACCTCATTGGGTAAACAGGGTATCGGACATGTCTATTTGAAGGTGGTTAAACAAAACAATATAAAATGGTAACCAAAAGATCATCAATCTAGGATATGTTCAATGGTTCTCGTTCACACCTGAGCATTGTGTTGCTTGAAGTTTGTCACTCAAAGCTGGAAAAAAGTAAATGGGGCAAAGGGGCCCATTTTTGGCCCCTAAACTTTAATGGGAGTGCCTGATAACACAGACTTTTAGCACAAATTTCTCCTCTGCCACTCTTCCTCTTAGTAACCAACTTTCCATTGGCTAAAACAAAATCACTAAAGTCTTAAAAATTCATGTACAAATGTGCAAAAAAAAAAGCAGCTCACACAAGTGTTAACCCCCTTGGCGCCGGCCGCACACAGATATGCGGCCTCTCAGCGCCTGGTGCTTGGCACAGAGGGGCCGCTTATTTGCGTGAATTGCTGCCCAAACAGCTCTGCCAAGAGCGTGTATGATGCGCGCTCCCGATACAGTTGCCTAATGGCCAGTACACACGATGAGATTGTCTGTTTTTTTTTTTGCATGCTAATCTCAGATCGAATCTGATGAGTCTACTAAAGTCACGAAATTTCTCATACAACAGTATAAAAATTCGGAAGTGATGTTGTAATGCATCTGTATTGCATTTTCGAACGACAACAGTACTGATTAAAAGAAAATCGTATGATCTGGCATCATACGAAAAAAAATTCCGTGCATGTCCGATCAAATAATATCGAATGAACAGTTCTGATCGGCTCTAGAAAGCTCTGTACTAACGATCAGATTATCATACATTCGCTTCGAAAGCGGTATTTTTCGTACGATTTTCTGATGGTGTGTACTGGGCATAACCGAGATTTTCGGATCACGCGACTGCCATGATATTCAATCAAGGCGGTAACGTGCTCTTAAGCCCAGCCCAGCCTCCCGGCGTCATAAACCTTTAAAGGGCCGGGAGGTGAAAAGACCTGAAAAGAGTCATTTCATAGCTGTGTCCTGCAGTAATTTATTTTGGCCACTAGAAGCCGCCAGTCTTCAGATTGGTTAAATGACACCCAGGGTCATTCAACTCACTGCAAGGCTGTCATAGACACACCCTAAAGGTCAATTTGTAAATTTCTAGAATTCAGCTTGTAGAGGTGAGCAGTTTGGAGTTGCACTGGTGTGATTAGTGAATACCTTTGAGCGTGAAATGTAGAGAAGAAGCCCACTTGTGACATTATTGGACTGGGACTTATTCACTATTATTGGGTATTTCATCACAGTGTTTTGTGCGATTTTTTTCACGTTTGTGTATGTATGAATGTTGCACGTTTATTGTATGCATTGATAGGTCATGCACTATATATTTTATGATATCTGTTGAAAAATAATTGTAGATTTATAATAGCATAGCCCTGCACTGTTTTTTGGTTATAGGTTTAATGTAAAGATGGAGCGATCACTTTGTAGCGTCAGCAAGCTTCCAGTGAAAACTTTTTTTTTTTTTTGGATCCTTTCATTTATCGCACAGGCTGGTCATCGGTTATTTACGCCCCAAAGGGCATCATAATCACACCGACGGGGCTCAGAGTATTACTGCACTGGAGAGCACTCACCCGTGATTATGAGATCACCATTCAGCACAGCAGTAAGGACCACCCTTCCCAGCTGCCCTGCATAGGCAAAGCACAGGTTTTCTTTAAAGCAAACATTTATGGTCTATTGTGACTCCTTTACCTCTGACGTTTCCAGCTGACTTGCCCCATCCTCCTGTTCTTCCTTCTTCTGCATGCTTGGCAGCCATGATGCCAGGCTTTTCAACAAATATTCTTTACCTTCCTGCAATCAAAAGCAAAGATATTAAATTAATGAACTGAGTAAGATAAAGATATTGGAAAGTCAGTAGACACATACATGTTTTATGAGCAGAAACCATAAGGATGGGATAGCCCTAACCCCAGTGGAGCTATTTCATAAGGTACAGAATACTTTGATCTGAAAATTCTATATTCCTCTCTGATTGAAATCAACAGGGCATAATCTGTGAATTTCTGCAACATGTTAGCCTGAAATATGTGTAAAGTTTTTTCTTAGTCTTGGATAGAGAAGAAAAAGGTCAGAAGTTTTCACTGACCATGTCACTGCTGGGAGGATTCACCCTCTATTGTTTGTCTTGGTGACCATTATCTCTGGCACAAAAAGTGACGAGAAATTCAACATTTTGGAATGGTCACAAGAACCGGAATCGAGGGGAAATCTTCCAATATGGAAATCTGTTTTGATGACAACTAAGTCCCAGAGACTCAGCAAGTGAGAGGTTCTCTCACTTTGAGATATCCTCTCACTTGCTGAGTCTCTGGGACAAAAAAATTAAAGTTCTCGAGATGGGACATGGAAAAAAAACAAAAACAAAAAAACTGTGGACTGGTGGCAGAATAAACAAACAGAGTTAGGGACATCACTAGAAGCTATACAAGTAGGGCCATCACTAGAAACTATAGAAATAGGGCCATCATTGGGAGCTATAGAGGTAGGACCATTACTCAGAGCTATAAAGGTAGTACCATCGCTAGGAGCTATAGAGGTAGGGCCATCACCAGGAGCTATAGATGTAGGGCTTTAACCAGGAGCTATAGAGGTAGGGCCATCTCTAGGCGCTATAGAGATAGGGCCATTACTAGGAGCTAAAAAAGTAGGGCCACCACTAGTCGCTACAGAGATAGGGCCATCTCTATGAGCTATAGAAATATGACCATCTCTAGGAGCTATAGATTTAGAGCTGTTACTAGGAGCTATAGAAGTTATATCAGCAGGGCCATCACTAAGAGGTACAGAGATAGGGCCATCACTAGTGGCTATAAAAGTACAGCCGTTACTAGGAGCTATAGACTGAGTTAAGGCCATCACTAGAAGCTATGGCGGTAGCCTCTACTGCATGGACATGTGCTCACACACATTGCCCAGTCATGGTCCACCATTTCCATGACTGTGAAGCCGAAGGTGTAGCTGATGTGGGGCAAGTGCATATAGATAGGATGGGGCTAAATAATAATACCGGAGGAAATCAGCAGCAAAGAGATGCTCAAAAAAGGTTTAAAAAGTGAAAGCATTTTATAGAAAAAATGGCAATTGTAAAGGATACACAGAGCTTTAGCAAAACTAAATGTCACCCAGTTAGTGTTTAGGGAGAATTGGATTGGTCGTTATAAGGAATCAAGAGCAGTTCTTTCTTCAGACACTTTCACACAGGAGACTCAGGACAAACATTAAAAGGAAAAGGAGCACTAGAGACCTTAAACAACTTTTTTATGTCATCAGACTGCATAATGTATGAGAAGATTAATGACATTAGACATTTACACTTGCTAAAACCGCAGTTCTGTGCAATAAACAGGGAATAATAAATAAACCGGCGTCGTAAAGCAGCCTCCGCCTACGAGCGTAAATTCCCTGATATACAATCCTAATAAAACACATATATTTGACTTTCACACACTGTCAGTCTGATAACTGCATCGCTCTGCTCATTTGCCTCTCTCCTTAAGATGAAATGAGACCATTTGCTGATACTTTCCTCTTATGTTCCCCATTAAACAAGCGGCAGCGGGATACAGCGGTTCCACCACGACGGCTCTGATCATCCACCTAAGACCAGTGATGAATCACATACTACGCATTCCTAAATACAAACATTTCTCAGGCACTTGCTGATAACAGTCGCAGCATAAAAAAAGTTTCAAGATCAGCAAAGAGGATTAAAGACTTGTCATCCAAGAATCTGAATGTTCAGAGTTCTCCTTCCTGGGCACACTTGCCCACTTAGATAGGCCAACTCACAAAGGCCTCATTCACATGTCAGCCATGGTATGGCAAGGTAACCAGGTGCTCCGATCAATGGCGGCCGCTCAGCCCTTACAACTCAATGACAGGCTTAAAACAAAATTCCAGTGGTATGGTTTGTATTTCATAGTTACATCGGTCCATACCTGTGGGAACCCTGTGGAAGCTGGAAATCACGCTAGTAGCCTCTGTTACACCAAAAGAGGCCAAAAGAGCAAAGATGTTGGCGGGACTCAGTCCCTATTATTACCACAAATTAGCAGAAAAAGACTGTACCCATGGGACTTTTGAAAGTTAAACCAAAAAAGTTAATACTGCTTCATATAAACTATACAAAGTTTTTTCCATATTCAAGTTAAAGCGGAGTTCCCCCCACCCCTCCAAAAACACATACTGTAGCTGCTGACTTTTAATATTAGGACACTTACCTATCCTGGAATCCAGCGATGTCGGCACCCCAGTCAATATTTCCATTGGCTGTTGGGTGCTGCTGCCGCCATTGCCGGTACGCGAACCCGGCACTGAAGCTTTGTGGCTTCACAGCTGGGTCCCTACTGTGCATGCGCGAAGCGCACTGCACTTTCTGAATGGCCCGGCGGTGGGGGGTCAAACTTCTAATGGACTCCACTGTGGCGGCATCCGCTGGAAGTGGGGAAGGGTACCTATCAAAAACAGGTACCCGCCTCCCCCGTGAAAGGTGCCAAATGTGGCACCGAAGAGGGTGAGGAATCAGATAAGTAGAAGTTCCACTTTTGGGTGGAACTCCGCTTTAAAAACGTTTAACTTGTACATGGCAAAAACGTTGTATAATTTATGTGAAGTGTATTAACTTTTTTGGCGTAACTTTCAAAAGTCCCATGGGCACAGTAGTCTCTGCTACTACAGTGATTGTGGCTATTTTCTGGGTCCTGCGCCGAGTAGGAGACCCCCTGTGATGACTAGGCAGCAGGGCAGCTGCTCGGCACAGGAACCAGAAAACAGCCGCAATCACTGCAGTAGCAGAGGCTACTGTGCCCATTGGACTTTCGAAAGTCTTTTGAAAGGCACATTTGCCATTCACAGAACACTTTGCATTTTTCCCCAATGAATGCAAGATGATTTGTGATTGGATGAGGTGAAGATGTGGGTGGTGACATCACAGTCTCCACCTAGCCCAATCAAACAACGTTTTGCATTCATTGAGAAAAACGCAAGGCAATCTGTAAATGGCGACTGTGCCAAGCAAGCAAGCCAGTGTGCTCACTAAGCAGCAGGGGACCCAGAAGACAGCGAAGATCACTGTAGTAGTGGAGACTACTATAGTGATTTCAATCTTCTATAGGGATCCCACAGGTATGACATATGTATGCTTACATTGGTCCAAGCTGATCCAATGTAATTACACAATAAAATCCATCCTGGAGATCAGCGTTAGGGAAGCCGAGAGTGTCCGCAGATGTAAGCATGTATACACCCATCCAGATATCTGTGGTTAGTGACAGATGTTCAGTCCTGGATGTAATCTGTCTGAGCCCAGGGTCGAACTTCTGTCCCTTTACTGCAGGTAACTTCTGGATCTGGAGATACGGTTCATTCCAGCCTGTCATTGACTTGAGCAGCCACTGCTGATTGGAACACCTGGGATCCTGGCCACTGGTTTCTACTAGCAGCACCACAGCTAATTAAGAATGTATGAATGAAGCCTTATGCCCCTTTCACACCAGCAGACCGATCAGGTCCACCTGTCTGTTTTTCAGGTGGACCCAATCAGACCACCCATTGTTCTCTATGCAGTGGAGGATGTTAGCGGACGCTGATACCCGCCAGCATCTGATCCGGTCCACTAAAAATAGGCAGATGGGGATCCGTTTCCTATCCATCAGGCAGATTGGATCGGATGACAGTCGGATAAAGATGGGCAGGCAGTCTATTTCCATCAGACCACCCCACAGAGAAAAGTGGGCTGTGTCCGCTCTGCATAGCGGATTGGACAGGGACCTGTCCTTCGCCTGCTCAATGGGGTTTAGCAGAGAGATCTCCCGTTGAGCATGCAGATCCACTTGATGGAGTTCGCCCTGTGTGCACATAGCCTTAGTTGGAGCCTAGTGTGCTAGAATAGCTTAGGTTTTTGTTAGAGAAGGAAAAATGTTTAGGCTCCGCTGGCAGCCAAGCCTGTTTTAATCTGTGTCATGAAGATCCTGCCAGTAACCGGCGTCCCAGGCGCATGGGAACTCGGCCACAGGTCCCATTGCGCATGCGCGCGCGTTCACGGGTGCGGTCACGCACGGGCACGCGCGCGCACTCCCGCTGGTTTCAGGCGGGCTATTTAAACCTGCCTGTCATACTCCATCCCTGCTGTCTGCTCTACAGCGTTCTGTGAGTGTTACCTGATCTGATCTGTGTATCCTGTTATCTGACCCGGCTTCCTGTTTGACGATCCTGCTATCTGCCTGCACCAGACCCTCTTGGCTTGCCTGACCATCCCTCTGCATTACCCCTGGTACCTCTGCTGTCTGACCGTTACTGACCACCAGCTTGTTGACCCTCCACTGTGTGCACCAGCTTCCAGTCTGCTATTACCTGCTGTTGTTCCTGGTTCCAGTCCAGCTTCCAGTCTGCTATTGCCTGCTGTTGTTCCTGGTTCCAGTCCAGCGTTCCAGGCTACCCTCTGCTGTGTTCCAGTCCAGCGTTCCAGGCTACCTTCTGCTGTGTTCCAGTCCAGCGTTCCAGGCTACCTTCTGCTGTTGTTCCGGTCCAGCTTCCAGTCTGCTATTACCTGCTGTTGTTCCTGGTTCCAGTCCAGCGTTCCAGGCTACCTTCTGCTGTTGTTCCTGGTTCCAGTCCAGCGTTCCAGGCTACCCTCTGCTGTGTTCCAGTCCAGCGTTCCAGGCTACCTTCTGCTGTGTTCCAGTCCAGCGTTCCAGGCTACCTTCTGCTGTTGTTCCAGTCCAGCTTCCAGTCTGCTATTGCCTGCTGTTGTTCCTGGTTCCAGTCCAGCGTTCTAGGCTACCTTCTGCTGTTGTTCCAGTCCAGCTTCCAGTCGGCTATTACCTGCTGTTGTTCCTGGTTCCAGTCCAGCGTTCCAGGCTATCTTCTGCTGTTGTTCCAGTCCTGCATTCCAGTCTCTGTCCTCAGTCTACTCCTCAGATTCCTGACTCCAGAGGGTGCCACCACTACTGGACTTTCAGCAACTGTTGATCCTGCCAGGCACCCATACCACTCTTCACTCCTGGCCCTCTGTCTCCATTCCAGGGGAACGGGAGTGGGAGCTGTAAGGGAGGTCTTTTCCTGCACTTCAGGCTCACAACCTACCAGGTACGTGACAGTAGCAGACAGCCATGTCTGAGCCTGAGCAGGGAACGTCTCCCATGGAGGAACTCTGTGCACACCTGGCAGGATTGACTGAAGCAGTCAAAAATCTACAGCAAGGATACACTAGACTGGAGGAACAAGTGTTAACCCTGTCTAACCCCATTGGGGCCCAGGGAGCTTCTTCTGCTCCTGCTCCTTCAGTTGGGCCTTCCTCAACGGTGGTGATGCTCCCTCCGGAACCTAAGGTTCCCACACCTGAACGTTTCTTCGGAAATCGTCATAAGTTCAGAGCCTTCCGCAACTCCTGCGAACTATTTTTTGCTCTTCAGCCACGTACCTTTTCCCTGGAGGCTACAAAGGTGGGCTACGTAATTTCTCTACTCTCTGGTGACCCCCAAACCTGGGCCCATCGTCTCTTAGAGCAAAAGGACATATCTCTGACCAACCTCTCCACCTTCTTTGACGCACTAGGTCAGTTATATGATGACCTCCAGCTATCTGTAACTGCAGAGGCGGCTCTGCACACCCTTCAACAGGGTCGCAGAGCAGCAGAGGACTATGTGGCTGAATTCAAGAAGTGGAGTGCGGATACTAATTGGAACGATGCGGCTCTCCGTTATCAATTTCGGTTGGGACTTTCTGATCCTCTGAAGGATGAACTGGCCAGGGTGGGTACACCACAGACTTTAAATGCTTTAATCGATCTAGCCATCCAGATCGACGCCTACGAGAGCGCAGGTCTGAGAGAGCTATGGGGTCTTCTCGTCCAACTTGGGTTACCCCTAAAGTTCCTCATCACCCATCATCAATACCACCTACCTCCACGCTTAACTTACCTGAACCAATGCAATTAGGAGTCCTGCGCCCTTCACTCACCCCAGAGGAACGACAACGTCGTCGAGCAAATAACTTGTGCCTGTATTGTGGGGAACCCAGGCACTACGTCAGGAACTGTCCCCTTAAACTCCGTAAGTGTTTATCCCTATCTACTGACCATGTGACATCTCTGGTTAAAAATACCACTCACCTGGCTCTTCCTCTTCTGCTACAGCTTCCAGGGAGGGATCTACAAATCACCGCCATTATTGACTCAGGAGCCTGCAGCTGTTTCATGGATTCTCGTTTTGCCATCCAACACCAAATACCTTTGTCACCTAAAGCCCATGGACTTTCTATCCATCTAGCTGATGGGACTGCTATCAAGTCTGGACCTGTCACCCAAGAGACTATGCCAATACCCGTCTTCATTTCCAACGTCCATCAGGAACAGCTACGCCTGGACATTATCGCTTCCCCCCTGTTCCCTATCATTCTCGGCATGCCATGGTTACAGGCCCATAATCCGGACATAAATTGGATCACGGGTGAGGTGACCTTTCCCTCTCCTTACTGCCAACAGTTCTGCAGAACCCAGAACACCCAGGAGAACCCTACTCTGTTATGCCTAGATACAGATCCTAGTTTACATCAATCCATTCCCTTCTGCCTATCATGATTTCCTGGACGTATTTAGTAAACAGAGGGCAGAGGTGTTACCCCCTCACCGGGCCTATGACTGTCCCATTGAGTTACTTCCTGGTGCTGAAATTCCTTTTGGAAGAATATTTCCCCTAACTGAGGTGGAGCAAGGGGCATTGAAGGAATACATTGACGAAAACCTTAAAAGAGGCTTCATTCGTCCATCCACGTCCCCCGCAGGTGCAGGCATCTTTTTCGTGCAGAAAAAAGATAAAACCCTCAGGCCGTGTGTGGATTACCGTGCACTAAACAAAATTACTGTGAAGAATCGGTACCCTTAGTACCAGAGCTGTTTCAGAGACTGGGGACGGCTACCATATTCACCAAACTTGATCTCCGTGGGGCCTACAATTTAGTTCGTATTAGGGATGGAGACGAATGGAAGACCGCTTTTCGTACCCGTTATGGACATTTTGAGTACCTCGTGATGCCTTTTGGCCTGTGCAATGCCCTGCCACATTTCAATACTTTATTAATGATGTGTTACGTGACTTTCTAGACCTGTTTGTCATCGTCTATTTAGACGACATATTGATTTTCTCTTGTTCCCTTGAATCCCATCGCAGGCACGTCAGAAGTGTATTGGGCCGACTTCGACAACACGGTCTATATGCAAAGGCTGAAAAGTGTGAATTCGAACAGGAAAGTATTCCATTTTTAGGGTTAGTCATTTCCAGTAAGGGCATTAAAATGGACCCCCAGAAGGTCACGGCTGTTCTAGATTGGCCAGTCCCGACAGATAAGAAAGGAATCCAGCGATTCGTTGGATTCGCTAATTTTTACCGCAAATTTATTAAGGGGTTCTCAGCCATCATTGCACCCATCACACAGCTAACCAAACAGGGTACTCGCTTCCATTGGTCGGCCGAGGCTCAAAAGGCTTTTGAGACTCTCAAGGGCCTTTTTACCTCCGCCTCTGTACTAAAGCATCCAGATTCCTCTCTGCCTTTTATTCTAGAAGTGGATGCATCTGAAATTGCTGTAGGAGCAGTATTATCCCAAAGACAGGGAACCAAGGCCCTGCTGCATCCTGTGGCCTTCTTTTCTCGTAAATTATCCACGGCAGAGAGAAATTATGATGTAGGTGACAGAGTTGTTGGCAATCAAGTCGGCATTGGAGGAGTGGCGCTATCTGTTGGAGGGTGCCGCTCATCCAGTCTTAATCTTTACAGATCATAAGAACCTGGAGTATTTGAGGTCTGCAAAAAGGTTGAAACCATGTCAGGCCAGGTGGGCTCTCTTTTTCTCCAGGTTCTCCTTCCATGTCAATTACCGTCCTGGTTCCAAGAATACCAAACCTGACGCCCTGTCTAGGATGTTTCACAAACCTCAAGAGATTTCCCCTCCAGACACCATTTTGTCTCCGGGGAATTTTCTTCTACTTCAGGGAAACCTGCTTTCCCAGATTAAACAGGCCTCCGCAGGAATGGAATCTTCCATTAAGACAGAGCTCCAGGTTAAAGATGGGTTATTGTGGCATGAGAGTAGGATCTTTATACCTGAAACACTACGAGTTCCAGTACTAGAGCTTTGTCACGATCATGCGCTGGCTGGGCATTTCGGTGTGGCTAAGACCACTGATTTGGTTCAGCGCACCTTCTGGTGGCCTCAGCTGCGCAAAGATTGTAAAGAGTTTGTAGAGTCCTGTACCACCTGCCTTAGGAACAAAGGGCACAAAACAAAGGCATGGGGTCTACTAAAACCCTTGCCTGTCCCAGATAGACCCTGGAAAATGCTCTCTATAGATTTTATTGTAGAACTACCCCCGGCCGGGGGCTTCACTTCAATCTTTGTCATAGTGGACCGGTTGTCGAAGATGGCGCACTTTGTCCCAATGAAGGGCACCCCTTCAGCTACAGAAACAGCACAAGCATTCATTAAAGAGGTCATCAGGCTCCATGGGGTACCAGTTAATATCGTTTCAGATCGAGGGGTACAATTTACCTCTCGATTCTGGAGGGCTTTGTGTAAAACCTTGGACATTGAACTCTCATTTTCATCGGCTTATCACCCCCAGACTAATGGGCAAACAGAAAGAACAAACCAGACCCTTGAACAATATTTGCGCTGTTTTTCTTCCTTTGCCCAAGATAATTGGATTTCTGTTTTACCATTGGCCGAATTCGCTTATAACAATTCTATTCATTCTGCTATCAAGCAGACCCCGTTTTTTGCGAATTATGGTTTCCACCCCTCATTTTTGCCTAATTCTCTTCCAGAATGCACAGCACCCGCAGTCCAGGAGAAATTGGATTTCTTTACCTCTAACAACCAAGTTTTACAGGACACCATGACCAGAACCCAGGAGTACAACAAAGCAACCTTCGATAAAAAAAAGGCGGGGTGAGCTCTTACTTGCACCTGGAGATCAGGTATGGTTGTCCACCATAAACCTCAGGTTGGCCTGCCCTTCCAAGAAATTGGGTCCCCAATTTCTTGGACCGTTCCCTGTTAAACGGAGAATTAATGAAGTTGCATATGAACTTGAACTCCCGGATTCACTAAATGTACATCCAGTTTTTCACGTGTCCTTGCTTAAACCATCCATTACCAACCCATTTCCAGGTCGAAGTACGGATCCTCCTGATCCAATCCTGGTAGATGGGAAAGAGGAATTCGAGGTGGAAGCTATCATGGACCACAGGAAAAGAGGTAACCAAAATCAATTTTTAATAAAATGGAAGGGGTTTGGCCCAGAGGAGAATTCTTGGAAACCAGAGGATAATATTCATGCTGAAGACCTGTTACAAGCCTTTAAAACAGCTCATCCAGAGAAATTTCTTCAAAGGGGCATCCGGAGGCTGCCCCTTGGGGGGGGGGGGGGGCAATGTCATGAAGATCCTGCCAGTAACCGGCGTCCCAGGCGCATGGGAACTCGGCCACGGGTCCCATTGCGCGTGCGTTCACGGGTGCGGTCACGCACGGGCGGTCACGCGCGCGCACTCCTGCTGGTGTCAGGCGGGCTATTTAAACCTGCCTGTCACACTCCATCCCCGCTGTCTGCTCTACAGCGTTCTGTGAGTGTTACCTGATCTGATCTGTGTATCCTGTTATCTGACCCGGCTTCCTGTTTGACGATCCTGCTATCTGCCTGCACCAGACCCTCTTGGCTTGCCTGACCATCCCTCTGCATTACCCCTGGTACCTCTGCTGTCCGACCGTTACTGACCACCGGCTTGTTGACCCTCCACTGTGTGCACCAGCTTCCAGTCTGCTATTACTTGCTGTTGTTCCTGGTTCCAGTCCAGTTTCCAGTCTGCTATTGCCTGCTGTTGTTCCTGGTTCCAGTCCAGCGTTCCAGGCTACCCTCTGCTGTGTTCCAGTCCAGCGTTCCAGGCTACCTTCTGCTGTGTTCCAGTCCAGCGTTCCAGGCTACCTTCTGCTGTGTTCCAGTCCAGCGTTCCAGGCTACCTTCTGCTGTGTTCCAGTCCAGCGTTCCAGGCTATCTTCTGCTGTTGTTCCGGTCCAGCTTCCAGTCTGCTATTACCTGCTGTTGTTCCTGGTTCCAGTCCAGCGTTCCAGGCTACCTTCTGCTGTTGTTCCTGGTTCCAGTCCAGCGTTCCAGGCTACCTTCTGCTGTTGTTCCAGTCCAGCTTCCAGTCTGCTATTGCCTGCTGTTGTTCCTGGTTCCAGTCCAGCGTTCCAGGCTACCTTCTGCTGTTGTTCCAGTCCAGCTTCCAGTCGGCTATTACCTGCTGTTGTTCCTGGTTCCAGTCCAGCGTTCCAGGCTACCTTCTGCTGTTGTTCCTGGTTCCAGTCCAGCGTTCCAGGCTACCTTCTGCTGTTGTTCCAGTCCAGCTTCCAGTCTGCTATTGCCTGCTGTTGTTCCTGGTTCCAGTCCAGCGTTCCAGGCTACCTTCTGCTGTTGTTCCAGTCCAGCTTCCAGTCGGCTATTACCTGCTGTTGTTCCTGGTTCCAGTCCAGCGTTCCAGGCTACCTTCTGCTGTTGTTCCAGTCCAGCTTCCAGTCGGCTATTACCTGCTGTTGTTCCTGGTTCCAGTCCAGCGTTCCAGGCTATCTTCTGCTGTTGTTCCAGTCCAGCTTCCAGTCGGCTATTACCTGCTGTTGTTCCTGGTTCCAGTCCAGCGTTCCAGGCTATCTTCTGCTGTTGTTCCAGTCCTGCATTCCAGTCTCTGTCCTCAGTCTACTCCTCAGATTCCTGACTCCAGAGGGTGCCACCACTACTGGACTTTCAGCAACTGTTGATCCTGCCAGGCACCCATACCACTCTTCACTCCTGGCCCTCTGTCTCCATTCCAGGGGAACGGGAGTGGGAGCTGTAAGGGAGGTCTTTTCCTGCACTTCAGGCTCACAACCTACCAGGTACGTGACAATCTGGGTTGGGTGATTGATCCAGGGAGGGCTGGTATGACTCAGCAGGCAGCGTCTCTGATACCTCCCCCTACTTCTGGAACTTGCTTGAAACCTCCAGAAGAATAGAAGGGAGGTTAGGAGGAGCTGCCTGAAGTATTCCTGAGGGCCCTGACCAATCCCCAACAGATGAGTTGGCAGGGGACAGGCCCCCTCAAATACTCTGGGTCAGGAAAGTTCGGGTGGAAGTTGGATATGAAGTGCTAGGAGGCGGTCGGTGGGCCCTTGAGGGTAACCCCCTAGTCTGGGGGGGGGGGGGTGACCTTGGGTGCAGGAGGGATCCTCTGATATCTCAAGGAGGAATCCTGTCCAGTGGCACGGGAGCAGGTGTAAGGACAGTGGGAGCCTGTGAGCATGTCTGGGAGATCTCCAAGCAGAAGACAGCCAGGTGAGTGTTACAGTCGGGGAGGACAGAGGACTGGGTGAGCAGTCTGAGGTTGATGCAGAGTTAGTTCGGAAGGACTGTGGAAGCTTAGCCAGGAGGGCTGGAGAAAAGGGCAGCTGCAGCCAAGTGAGCTGGCAGTGCCTGAAGAGGTGGTGTTGGTATCAGTAGCCACAGAAGGGCAGATGGGCACTAAGACTTTGCTACACAACCAAGGGGCCCGCGGTCCCTGCCTGTATAGGGCATTTGCTGAAATCTGACTGAGCCCTATTGTCAGATCACCTAATAGTGTGCCAGCTGGTCCTGGGAGTCATAGTGCTTCAAGCAAGTGTTGTGCTGGAAGAAGATGAGGAGTGTAAATAGACTGTTTTCAGAAAAAGTTGCCCCTAAAAAGTTCTGCTAAAGTCAAGTGGGCATCCCATGATACCCTTAACCCCATCCAAGTTCAATATCCCTAATAAAAACAAGAGGAAAGCAGCAAGGACTGTTTCTTGACTCAAGAGTGCTGTGGAAAGTTCTGTGTACCTAGCTGTGCAAGGTGGGGAATCCCTTATTCGCCAGTAGCTCCTGGGGGGGGTAGCGCTACACTTGTATATAGTCTCTTCACACACATTCCTCGAAAAGACAAGAGATAAGCGAGTGCTTAAGCAGCAGTCAGCTGGAGACTGGAACCTCTTCTATCAGCTAGCTCCCTGTGTACGTATTTAAAATGGAAGGAACACAACTATATACCTGATAAATGTTGCTTCCACATTGCTTTAATACTCCCCACAGATATTTTCTACTAAATCGCCTTTGAAATAAATTTTTTGAGTGTTTTTACGTGGTCAGGTGACCACAAAGCTCCGGCTCTATCCACTGTCTCGAACACTGTTGCAGAGAGTGAACTCTCTGCTGGCCGACAACGCCCTGGAGATATGGACGGTAGCAAGTGGCATTACTGTGCTAAGGGATTCAACAGGTCGGCAGACGCTCATGAACCCTCCAAAGCTTTACAGTCGCCTGAAGGTGTAGAAAAACTTAAAGAAATTTATTTAGATGGCAATTTAGTAGAAATGTCTACAGAGAGTATCAAAGCAATGGGGAAGCAACATTTACCAGGTATGATACCTTTCCTTTCCCTTTAACCATGTATCGCTAAGAGGATCGGCCTTAACGCCCACATGTCACACATATGAGTCCATGGATGGCCAGGGTTTCTGTGCTGAGAGCATGCTCCCAGCATGGCGACCGAGCTGTATAGGCATAGACCCCCAGTTGGATGTCAGGGCAGGTCGGGAAGGGGTTAAGGATTTTTTAATTTATAAATGACTCAGCAAGTGGATATTTTATACTCCGCCACCTTTCTGTTTTATTATATACAGCACGCATACGCATTTCCTGCACCTAGGCATGGGAAATGAAACCTAAATGTTTTGTTATCTTGCACTGTGTGTGTGTATGCTGTGTATATTGTTGCACAAAAGATCCGACCTTAAAGCTCTGTTCACACTTATGCAGGTGCGACGGTGCATTCGTTTCAATGGGCTGCCCTGTGCATGAAATTCGCCCAAAAGATGTGCAGGAACCTTTTTTTTTCTATTTAAAATGAATGGCACAGCCATGCACCTGCAAAAGTGATGCGCATTTTTGTGTGTTGCAAGAACGCACAAATATGAACCCAGTCTTAGGACTAATTCACGCTGTTGCGCTGCCTTAGCGTACACGTATTAACTTGTGTTTTGCGGTAAGCAACCCATTCATGTGGATGGGCTGTCTATTGCACAGAAAAAGGGTGCATATGTATACCCCCCCAAACTTTTTGAAATGGGATCGAGGGACACCTACTAGCAAAAGTATGTAGGCATAGGACACACCCCTTGCCACACCCCCTTAACCACTTCCCGCCCATAGGCCATCATATGAAGTCCTGGAATTTGAGTGGGGATATCTGAATGATGACTGAAGCTGCAGGCATCATCCAGATATCATCTTTTTGAGCCGGCGATTCTGTGCACCTTATGAACAATCATAGCAGTAGTTCACCCACTTGATCGTTCTTACAGGCAGCGGAAGGGGACACACACACACACACACACACACACACACACACACACACACACACACACACACACACACACACACACTCCCACCGCCCTCCGATGGTTCTCCCAGCTCGCCCCTGCGATCGGCGAGCCGGAGAACGAATTGGTCGCCACCGGAAGTTGAGCGGAGATTTCCGGTGACCAGATGGTCCCTCTATGAACCTCAGAGGCCCGGACGCATGATATAAGGTCATGTCCGGGCCAGCGGAAGTAAACAATGCCGGGGACACGGGCTGAAGGAGAGATTTTTTTTTTAAAGAGAAAGTGTAAAAAATAAAAGTTAAAAAAATAGTAAAATTAAGAATAAAAAAAAAAAAAAATTGAAAGCAGCCCCGTTCCCAAGTGCTCGCGCACAGAAGCGAGCACATGCGTAAGTCGCACCCACATATGTAAACGGCGTTCAAATCACACATGTGAGGTATCGCTGCGTGCATTAGAGCAAGAGCAACAATTCTAGCCCAACACCTCCTCTGTAACTCTAAACAAGTAACCTATAAAAAAAACATTTTAAGCGTCGCCTATAGAGATTTTTAAGTACCAAAGTTTGGCGCCATTCCACGAGCGTGCGCAATTTTAAAGCGTGACATGTTAGGTATCTATTTACTCGGCGTAACATCATCTTTCACGTTATTCAAAATAATTGGACTAAATTCAATGTTTTTTTTTTTTTATTCATTAAATATTTTTTTTGAAAAATTGCTGCGCAAATACCGTGTGACATAAAACGTTGCAACGACCACCATTTTATTCCCTAGGGTCGCTGCTAAAAAAAAACATATATAATGTTTGGGGGTTATGAGTAATTCTCTAGAAAAAAAATTATGATTTTTACATGTAGGAGCGAAGTTCGAGAATTGGCCCGGATGGGAAGTGGTTAAAGGAGAATTATACAAAAAAAAAAAAAAGATGATTAGTTAAACCCACTAGTGTTTTTTTTTTTTTTTTACCACTTCTATTCCTTTATATTGGCTGTTGAAATTTACAAATGCAGCAATTTAGAAATTGGATGAAAGGTTTATCACTGGGAAACACTTTTCAAAGATAAAAGTGCATTTTATATCCAACGATATATAAATCATACCAAAATAAGGGCCAAATGAGGAAAGAAGGACAGAGGGACTGTGCTCCAAATTAGGGACAATGGGGAACTGTGTGTATACATTAGTGCGCTGCAGCGCAAGTGTATGGAAAAAGTGTGTTGGGGTGCTATTCAAAATGAATTGCACTACACAATATCAATGCACAAAATTAACAGAGCAGAAGGGAAGTAAGGCAAAGGTACAGTTGTGTTCATAAATTTACATACCCTGGCAGAATTTATCAATTCCTGGCCATTTTTTTAGAGAATATGAATGATAACACAAAAACATTTCTTTCACTCATGGTTAGTGTTTGGCTGAAGTCATTTATTATCAATCAACTGTGTTTAATCTTTTTAAATTATAATGACAACAGAAACTACCCAAATGACCCTGATCAAAAGTGTACATACCCTGGTGATTTTGGCCTGATAACATGCACACAAGTTGACACAAAGGGGTTTGAATGGCTATTAAACCATCCTCACCTGTGATCTGTTTGCTTGTAATTAGTAGGTGTGTATAAAAGGTCAATGAGTTTCTGGACCCCTGACAGACCCTTGCATCTTTCATCCAGTGCTGCACTGACGTTTCTGGATTCTGAGTCATGGGAGAGAGCAAAAGAATTGTCAAAGGATCTGCGGGAAAAGGTAGTTGAACTGTATAAAACAGGAAAGGGATGTAAAAAGATAACCAATACTCTAATCAAGAAGTGGAAAATGAGGGGCTCTGTTGAAACCAAACCACGGTCAGGTAGACCAACTAAGATTTCAGCCACAACTGCCAGGAAAACTGTTTGGGATGCAAAGAAAAACCCACAAATAACTTCAGGTGAAATACAGGACTCTCTGAAAATATGTGGTGTGGCTATTTTAAGATGCACAATAAGGAGGCACTTGAAGAAAGATGGGCTGCATGGTCGAGTCGCCAGAAGAAAGCCATTACTACGCAAATGCCACAAAGTATCGTGCTTACAATACGCCAAACAGCACAGAGACAAGCCTCAAACCTTCTGGCACAAAGTCATTTGGAGTGATGAGACCAAAATTGAGCTTTTTGGCCATAACCATAAACACTACATTTGAAGAGGAGTCAACAAGGCCTATGGTGAAAGGTACAACATTCCTGCTGTGAAACACGGAGGTGGATCACTGATGTTTTGGGGATGTGTGAGCTACAAAGGCACAGGAAATTTGGTCAAAATTGATGGCAAGATGAATGCAGTATGTTATCAAAAAATACTGGAGGAACATTTGCATTCATCAGCCAGGACGCTGCGCATGGGACGTACTTGGAAATTCCAACATGACAATGATCCAAAACACAAGGCCAAGACCACCTGTCATTGGCTACAGCAGAGTAAAGTGAAGGTTCTGGAGTGCCCATCTCAGTCTCCTGACCTCAATATCATTGAGCCACTCTGGGGAGATCTCAAAACGTTCAGTTCATGCAAGACAGCCCAAGAATTTAGAGGAACTGGAGATTTTTGCCAAGAGGAATGGGCAGCTTTACCACCTGAGAAGATAAAGAGCCTCATCCACAAATACCACAAAAGACTTCAAGATGTCATTGATGTTAAAGGGGGCAATACGCGGTATTAAGAACTGGGGTATGTAAACTTTTGATCAGGGTCATTTTGGTAGTTTCTGTTGTCATTATGATTTAAAAAGAGTAAACACAGTTGATTGAAATGCACCGTTACCAATACCAGTATCGGTATCAGTGCCGATACCAGGCATTTGAGCGAGTATCGGTACTCACCCAAATGCTTCCGATACCGCAGCCGATACTTTGTGCTGCTGAGGACTAAACAGACTGGTGACATTGGGTGGGTGGATGGATCGCAGGCCTGTGCGTGGAGGTGGTGGTGTGCTGGTGGGGCAATGTGGCTCGCAGGTTTCATGGTTGGCTCTGCTGGGCCTGGTAGTGTGGGAGGGTGCTTCTGGCCAAGGGGCTCCTGGGGGCGGGCGGCGAGCTTACAATTCACGGATCATTTGGCTCTTCCTCGTTGGTTGCCCACACAGTACTGTCTCCATAGTGGAGCACTTCCTCCTACTCCTGGCGTTTCCCCTGGCCAGCGGTGAGGAGCCCTGACCACAGCTGTCAATTCCGGCCGGCCGTTGCCAGCTCCATCCATCAATCTGGCATCCATTGGGCTCCAGGGTTGGGGGCGTCCGTTCATTCTGCTGGGCTCAGCGGAGTCGGCTGTTGAGCCTGTGGGTCACGGTGCCTCGCTGGCACGCTGCCGTCTCCCTGCATGAGCTTGTGATCTGTTTGCAACACACCCACTTCTTTTCAGTGCTATTTGCACTTTTTTTTTTTGTATTGGTGCAAATTACACTGCAAAGTATCAGTACTTGTACTCGCTGATAAAAAAAAAGGTATTGGTGCAACCCTATTGATTATAAATACTATTCTATGAAAAATGGCCAAGAAATCATAAATTCTGCCAGGGTATTTAAACTTATGAGCACAACTATATAAATTTGTATGTAGAAGAGGAATGGGGGGCTTTCCTTTCAAGAGAACCTGTCACCTTGACCTGAATAGGCATAATGACAGGCAGGGGCGGACTGACCATTGAGCAACTCGGGCACTGCCCGAGGGCCCTGGGCCACTAGAGGGCCCCATCAGGGTTGCCAGCCTCAGTAAAACCAGGGACAGTTTGTATAAATCTGTGTTTTTTTTTACATCTGTCTGTGTATACTGTGTGTACATGTATGTGTATACTGTGTGATTGTATACTGTGTGTGTGTATACTGTGTGGCCCCATAATCTCTGATAGCCTGGGGGCCCCATAATCTCCTATTGGCCGGGGGCCCCATGAGTTATCAGTCCGCCCCTGATGACAGGTCCCCTTTAAACAAGCCCCAGTGTACAAAGAGGCTGCGTGTGCCGTTACAGAACAAAAGAAGAAAGAGTACCGCAGTGGTATTGCATTGTGTTAGTTGATACATGATCTGGCAGTGCTAATAACTATGCACATCATTTCCCCACAATTTACAGGCTGATTCATGGCCACCGAGTAAGTCACTGCATTATAAGAGGCAATTACCAGTCCTTCTCATACAACTCAACTGCAATTTTATTGCATTGCCGCAGCGATTAACCGGCATTAACCATTTCTCTGTAAAACTCCCTAACAGGCAAAACACAGCCAAGGGTGAACTACAAGACCCAGCAGGCGCTGTCATTTCCTGACCAACAATTTACAATCATTTCCAGAGTCATGTTTTTGCATAGATAATTGCACAAGCTTGATACTGTCACACAAGATAGCCTGTAAATAAAGGGGGTCTCCAGGCTGTACTACTGCCATGGCAGCAAAGTCTAGTAGAATTTTTGTATGCGTCTGATGCCAGGAATGTATAGAAAGGCACCAACATTCCTAAATTCACAAATGAGACTTTTAACGATATGTGCAACATGCTAACGGTTAAAGTGTTTGCTATTTTTTCACTGCCAGCCGCTCTATTCGAGGCTGAGATACAACACTGTATAAATCCTTTCTAAAAACGAGCAGTGTAAATAGCTATTTAGAGCGGTCTTCAGGCCGGTCACGTGACTCGTGGCCGTTTTTCAGCTCCAATACACGGCTACTGCAGGAGGGACCGTGATCTCCCTCTGACGTCAGCCAGGGAGATCACGTGTCCGCCCGACTCCTCCTGCAGTAGCCGCGTCTCGGAGCTGAAAAGCGGCCGCGAGTCACGTGACCGGACTGAAGACCGCTCTAAAAAGCTATTTACACTGCTCGTTTTTAGAAAGGATTTACAGTGTTGTATGCCAGCCTGTAATATTGAGGCCGGCAGTGACAATTTTAGGTTTTTAATTTTTAATAATCTGTATTTTCTTTTTTGGGGTTAACAAAACACAAGAAGCTTTTCCTGTACAAGTTCCACAAACAAAGCCTTGTTACAATATGCCCAACAACACCTTGACATGCCTCATTGGCTTTTTTGTGGCATTGGCGCAGTAAAGGTTTCCTTCTGGCACCTCAACCATGCAGCTCTTTTTTCTTCAAGTATCGTTGAGTTGTGCTCCTTAAAAACAACCACACCATCTTTTTGGAGAGCAGCCTGTATTTCACCTTAGGTTACCTGTGGGGTTTTTCTTTGTATCCTGAGCAATTCTTCCCACAGTGGTGGCTACAGTCTTTCTTGGTCTACCTGACCTTGGCTTGGTATCAAAAGAGCCCCTAATATTCCACTTCTTAATAAGTGATTAAACAGTACTGACTGGCATATTCAATGCTTTGGATATCTGTTTATATCCTCTTCCACCTTTGTAAAGTTTCATTACCCTGTTACGCAGGTCTTTTGACTGTTCTTTTCTACCTCCTCATGGCTCAGTGTCTAGCCTGCTTAGTGCATCCATGTGAGAGCTAACAAACTCATTGACTATTTATACACAGACACTAATTGTGATTTAAAAAGCCGCAAATGTGGGAAATTAAACTTTAATTGCCATTTTAACCTTTGTGTGCCACCTTCTGTGTCTGTACCAAGGCCAAACATTCCAGGGTATGTAAACTTTTTATCAGGGCCATTTGGGTGATTTCTGTTATCATTAGGATTTAAAAAGGATCCAAAAAATGATGTGATAATAAATTGCTTCATGTGAATGCTATCCTTAAAAGCGGAGTTTCACCCAAAAATAGAACTTCCGCTTATCTGGTTCCTCCCCCCTCCGCTGTCACATATGGCAACTTTTAGGGGGGAGGGGGGAGCAGATACCTGTCTAATACAGGTACTTGCTCCCCCTTCCGGCGATAGATCGCCGCAGAATCTGCGGCGATCTACGCCATGTCTGGCCCCTCCTCCGTTCCCTCCGCTGTCTTTTGGGAGACACACAGGTCCCAGAAGACAGCAGGGACCACTCAGGACACGCAGCGCGACAGTCAGGGCTGGGCTCAGCCCTTCCTTCTCTGAGCTGGCCGCTCAGCTGTCGGCTAATTGCCAGCTCCTATCTCTCCACAGTGACTCACCTGTTGATGATATCCTGCTCATCAGTCCTGCCTACTTAAGCCGTCCAGCCCAGATGATCTCTGCCTTCGCCTTAGTCACATCTCTAGAGATGCTCTCCTGTGTTCCTGTTAAAGACTCGCTTAGCTGACATTCCTTCTGGCTCCAGATCCTGCTTGCTGTTCTACTACGCTCTTCTCTGGCTCCCTGATGTTTTGGCTTGTCTGACTATCCGTTCCGCTTCCTGAACTCTGGCTATGTTTTGTTTACCTTTTTATTATTAAGCAAGTGTGACTTAACTGTACTTCTGTCCCAGTCTGATTCATGGTTTTTGACAGCGACTTGCGCATGCGCAGTAGGGAACCAGGCTGGGAAGCCGCAAGGCTTCACTTCCTGATTCCCTTACTGAAGATGCCGGGGGCCTCCACCCGGGAGCTAAGGGACGGGTCGGCACTGGGTGAGGACATCGCGCTGCAGCAGCTGCAGTATTTGTAGCTATTGACTATTAAATTTTTTTTCAGCGGAACTCTACTTTAAATAAAAGACAGTTTTTTGGCACGATCAATCATATTTTCAATATTAATACCAACTTTTCACAATTTCTGCCAGGGTATGCAAACTTTTGAGCAGGATTGTACATACTTGTGGGATCCCTGGTAAAGCTGAAAATCACTGAAGTAGCTGCTGCTACTACAATTATCGCCACCTTCTTCCGGGTACTGAGCCAAGTGGCTTCCCTGCTGCATAGTACTCACAGGGGGTCACTGATTCAGTAAAGGTGACATTTACAGAATGCCTTGTATTTTTCTCAATGAATTCAAGGAGTTCTTTGATTAGACATGTTAGGAAGGTGGGCTGGTGACGTCACAATCTCCTCCTCGTCCAATCAGAGAATGCCTTGAATTAATTGAAAAAAATAGAAGGCGTTCAGTCAATGGCGCCTATGCCGACCGAGCAACTCGCTGTGGTCACTTTGCAGCAGAGGAGGTTGCTCATCATGGGATCCAAAAGACAGCAGGGAACACTGTACTAGTGATGACTGGTGACTACTACAGTGATTCTCCGCTTCTAGGGCGGTCCCACAGGTATGGAATAGGTATAATTATATTGGTCCAAGCTGGATCAATATAACTATGCAATAAAATTTCACACCTGGCGTTCAGCTTTAAAGTCTATACTCACTGGCCACTTTATTAGGTGCACCTGGTTAGTACCGGGTTGGACCCCCTTTTGCCTTCAGAACTGTGTTAATTCTTCGTGGCATAAATTCAACAAGGTGTTGGAAACATTCCTCAGAGATTTTGGTCCATAGTGACATGATGGCATCACACAGTTGCTGCAGATTTGTCGGCTGCACATTCATGATGTGAATCTCCCGTTCCACCACATCCCAAAGTGCTCTATTGGATGAGATCTGGTGACTGTGGAGGACATTGGAGTACAGAGACCTCATTGTCATGTTCAAGAAACCAGTGGTGAGATGATTGGAGCTTTGTGACATGTGCATTATCCTGCTGGAAGGAGCCATCAGAAGAAGGGTACACTGTAGTCATAAAGGGATAGACATGGTCAGCAATACTCAGGTGGGCCGTGGCTTTTAAAAGATGCCGAATTGTTACTAAGGGGCCCAAAGCGTGCCAAGTATCCCCCACACTATTACACCACCAGCCTGAACCATTGATACAAGGCAGGATGGATCCATGCTTTCATGTTGTTTACACCAAATTCTGACCCCACCATCTGAATGTTGCAGCTAAAAATCGAGACTCATCAGACCAGGCAACGTTTTTCCAATCTTCTATTGTCCTATTTTGGTGAGCCTGTGCAAATTGTAGCCTCAGTTTCCTGTTCTTAGCTGACAGGAGTGGCCCCTGGTGTGGTCTTCTGCTGCTGTAGCCCATCTGCTTTAAAGTTCGATGTGTTGTGCGATCACAGATGGTATTCTGCATACCTTGGATGTAACGAGAGGTTATTTGAGTTACTGGTGCCTTTCTATCATCTCAAACCAGTCTGCCCATTCTCCTCTGACATCAACAAGGCATTTTCCTCCACACAACTGCTGCTCACTGGATATTTTCTCTTTTTCAAAATCATTCTCTGTAATACTCGAGAGATGGTTGTGTGTAAAAATCCCAAGAGATCAGTCATTTTTGAAATACTCAGGCACCAAAAACCATGCCACGTTCAAAGTCACTTAAATCTCCTTTCTTCCCCATTCTGATGCTCGGTTTGAACTTCAGTAAGTCGTCTTCACCATGTCTAGATGCCTAAATGCATTGAGTTGCTGCCATGTGATTGGCCAGTTAGCAATTTGTGTTACCAAGCAATCAAACAGGTGTACCTAATAAAGTGGCCGGTGAGTGTGTGTCTCACTGTATACAGTTTTCTTAAGCAAGTCATGTTTTTATGAACCTGGAGCTCCTGCCAGTCACACCACTTCCTGTTGCAAGCTGACAACACAAAGTCACTTCCTCGCAATTAGTAGCGGCATTGTCAGCATGCTGTGTGCAATTCTTTAGTAGGCCATTGGGCTGCCTATAAGTTCTATTAAATAGGAAGCCTGATGGTTAACAGAACGAGTTCACACAGCAGGCTGACAACGTTGCTGCTAACTGCAAGACAGTGGCTTACCGTTGTCAGTCTGCAACGGAAAGTGCTGTTATTGGCAGGATCCCCAGCTAGGAAACTTTGCAACAGAGTCAAAAAACATATAAAATGAGACAAGATGACAAACATATGTAAAAAAAAAAAAAGAACAAAGAAAAGAATCCCACTTTGCAGCTGCTGGCAGGGCACAGGCCTTTCTATTCAGACTGTGGCTGCTTTAGAAAGAAAATAAACTGTAAGATACTGAATAGCTTTCGTTTTGATGAACCTAGAATGTATTTAGCAAATACAGAAGAAAGAAAGAAAAGAAGAAAAAAAAAAATTATATATAAAATGTATTTATTTAGGAAAAAAATTGTCGTAACAACCCCCCCCCCCCATTGCTTTGCGCATATGCAAAAAAATGACAAAGATAAATAATTTCAGAACTTTTTCCACCTTTAATGTGACCTAAAAACTGTACAACTGAAATCTTTTAGGTGGAGGGAAGTAAAAATAAAAAAACTAAAATAATATGGCTGCATAAGTGTACACACCCTTAAACTAATACTTTGTTGAAGCACCTTTTGATTTTAATACAGCACTCATTTTTTGGAGTCTGTCAGAATGGTACATCTTGACTTGGCAATATTTGCCCACTCTTCTTTGCAAAAACATTTCAAATCTGTCAGATTGTGAGGACCATCTCCTATGCACAGCCCTCTTCAGATCACCCCACAGATTCAGGTCTGGGCCATTCCAAAATGTAATCTTCTTCTGGTGAAGCCATTCCTTTGTTGATTTGGATGTATGTTTTGGGTCGTTGTCATGCTGAAAGATGAAGTTCCTCTTCATGTTCAGCTTTCTAGCAGAAGCCTGAAGGTTTTGTGCCAATATTGACTGGTATTTGGAACTGGTCATAATGCCCTCTACCTTAACCAAGGCCCCTGTTCCAGCTGAAGAAAAACAGCCCCAAAGCATGATGCTGCCACCACCATGCTTCACGGTGGGTATGGTGTTCATTTGGAGATGTTCATTGTTGTTTTTGCTCCAAACCTATCTTTTGGAATTATGAAAAAGTTCAACCTTGGTTTCCTCAGACCATAACACATTTTCCCCACATACTTTTGGGAGACTTCAGATGTGTTTTTTGCAAAATTTAGCCGGGCTTCGATGTTTTTCTTCGTAAGAAAAGGCTTCCGTCTTGCCACTCTACCCCATAGCCCAGACATATGAAGAATACGGGAGATTGTTGTCACATGTACCACACAGCCAGTACTTGCCAAATATTCCTGCAGCTCCTTTAATGTTGCTGTAGGCCTCTTGGCCGCCTCCCTGACCAGTTTTCTTCTCGTTTTTTCATCAATTTTGGAGGGACGTCCAGTTTTTGTTATTATCACTGTTGTGCCATATTTTCTCTACTTGATGATGACTGTCTTCACTGTGTTCCATGGTATATCTAATGCCTTGGAAGTTCTTTTGTACCCTTCTCCTGACTGATACCTTTTAACAATGAGATCCCTCTGATGCTTTGGAAGTTCTCTGCGGACCATGACTTTTGCTGTAGGATGCAACTAAGAAAAAGTCAGGAAGGACCTACTAGAACAGCTGAACTTTATTTGGGGTTAATTAAAGACACTCTAAATGATGGCAGGTGTGAACTGACTCTTATTTAACATCATTTGGAATGTGATTGCTTAATTCTGAACACAGCTACAGTAGATATTGAATGTATTTCGCGCAATATCATCAATACTTAATATGTGCAAGTCTGTGTAAACATAAATAAAATTAAAACTTTTGGATAGTGGTTGCTACAGCTATAATTACTAGGATCAATGATCTCTATGTTAGCCACATATAGCAATACCCACTATCTATAGGTAAAAAGGTGGTGCTAAAATAATATGCTAATGATAAAAATCTATTATTCTATTGTGACACAAATATTGTGAAAAACAAGTTGAATCCGTGAATATATAAGCATAAAATAAATAAATACTTATGAGTGAAATAATTTTTTCTAAAGTGCTGGTAAATAATATTATGTGTAACCCATCATACATAAATTCATAAACAATCACAATACCAGCAATAATCTTAAAATAGTGCTGTCAAAATTCATGCAAATGTGACTTTAAAGTGTAAGTGGTAGGATTGTATAATTATGAATAAAATTGAAATTATATAAAGTTCTTAAAAAATAGATGGCAAATGATGAAAAAATATTAAAAATTGGTTTTTCTATTCGGATCTGTTCTATCTTGTATACTGGGTGTGTTAATCTTGTGGTGGTGCCTCCTAGTGTGGTCTCTCAGAACTCTCACCTTAATTATGCAATAAACAGGCATATGGGTTGTTATGACTTTAAGACATGGAAGTAGTGTCTGGGAGCCTCTCCTTCTTTGTTGTTATCTCTCCATGCTTTCTTCTCTGTCACTCCGCTCACTTAATCCAGTTCCACTTGGTCAGAGTTCCAGCAAGCAAAAAGGTGGCAAGCTCAAAGATGGATAGTGGGTATTGCTATATGTGGCTAACATAGAGATCATTGATCCTAGTAATTATAGCTGTAGCAACCACTATCCAAAAGTTTTAATTTTATTTATGTTTACACAGACTTGCACATATTAAGTATTGATGATATTGCGCGAAATACATTCAATATCTACTGTATCAAGTGTTGGTGTGAAACACCCCCATTTTGCTGCAATATTTACACCTGTTTTTTAGGAATATTCTATTAGAAACGATCTAGTCACTATTTATTTATTTCACATCTACCAGCGCGAAGGAAAATTTTTATTAATTCACGTTTGAACACAGCTACAACCCCAGTTATAAGAGGGTGTGCACACTTATGCAACCACATTATTTTATTTTTATTATTTTTACTTCCCCTCCCTAAAAGATTTCAGGTTATTTTTCAACTGAGTTGTACAGTTTATAGGTCACATTAAAGGTGGGAAAAGTTCTGAAATGATTTATCTTTGTCTCATTTTTTTACATCACAGAAACCTGACAATTTAACAGGGGTGTGTAGACTTTTTATATCTACTGTATATCTGCAGTGTTTACTTATCTTTCTTCAAAGCACTGAGTCCCATGGCTTTCTCCTGCTCCGTTCTTCTGTTATTAGTCTGATAACTTCTGACAAGTTCTATGTCAACTGTGATAAAAACAGGCGGAAGTTTGTGTTGTGGGAGGTTGCTATAAATAGATTAAATAGCTAAACTATTTATGAAACAGCTCTGCAAGTCTCTGCCTATGAGGAGTGGGGGGGGGGGGGGTGCCTTTCCTCCAATCAGCTGTCTTGGCTGTATGCCAATAATCCACTCCTAGTGGTAACCAAGAAGAGAAAAACTTTAAACACGAAGAGCACTTTCTAAAGGATATATTCAGAAGAAGACAACAGATATACATGTAAAACTTATATAGGGAGATTTGTTTCATCTCTATGTATCATCTGAGGCTGTTCACTGGGTATATGTGAGGGTTTACATCCACTTAAATTTTTCCCTGAAAACTGGCGTTTAATAAACAGTTGGGCAAATATCATGTGACATAAAAAATTTGCAACCATCATCCTCTTATTCTACAGGGCCTCTGCTTTCAGAAAATATTTAATGTTCTCGGGGTTAAAGCAATTTTATTGCAAAAATGAAGATTTTTATATGTGTGTAAAAAATGGAAAAATTTGCTTTAGAGCCAAACTGCTTAAACAAAAGGTTCAGTTAGCTTTAGATGCTTTATTTGTACTGTTAAAGTACAAATAAAGAATCTGGCATATAGATAGAATAGTTCCATTAAATATGCAACCTATTGGGTCAAGCAAAAAGTCACTTGGTTCTCTCTGCAGTACAATGCGCAATTATGTGAGAGGTTTGCAGTTTATTCCTTCTAGAAATGTTTAAAAGTCCCGGAAGGGAACACCGCAGGGAGGCTGCTGCTACCTTCGTTAACTAGAAAATTCTCTTCTCTGTGCCCCTCTGATACTTGTTGCCAGTGCTGGGACAAGGCCATTTGGTGCCCAGGGCGAAGATGGCAAACTGCGCCCCCCCCCCCCCCCCCCCCCGTTTTTAATTCAGATATCCCCGCACAAAGTCAAGGACGTCGTATGACAACCGGCGGGCGGGAAGTGGTTAAAACGCTTTTTTTTTTAACACAAAGTTGTCCATTTATACAATATTTCTAACACATAACATGTACATACCAAAAATGACACCCTAAAATAGATTCTTCTACTCCTCCTGAGTACGGCGATACCACATGTGTGAGACTTCCACAGCCTGGCCACATACAGAGGCCGAGTACAGCCGAGTATGTCTGGGTATGGCTGGGTATGGCCGAGCATGGCTGGGTATAACTGAGCATGGCTGGGTATCACCGAATATTGCAGAGTATGGCTGGGTATGGCAGGGTATTGCTGGGTATCACCGAGTATTGCAGGGCATGGCTGGGTATTGCAGAGTATTGCAGAGTATGGAGGGGTATTGCAGATTATTGCGGGGTATTACAGAGTATGGCGGAGTATTGCAGAGTATCACAGAGTATGGCTGGGTATTGAACAGTGTTGTGGGGTATTGCAGAGTATTGCGGGGTATTGCAGAGTATTTCAGGGTATTGCAGAGTATTGCACAGTGTTGTGGGGTATTGCAAAGTATTGCGGGGTATTGCAGAGTATGACAGGGTATTGCAGAGTATGGCGGGGTATCGCCGAGTATCACAGAGTATGGCTAGGTATTGCAGGGTATTGTACGGTATTGCAGAGTATTGCGGGGTATTGCAAAGTATTGCGGGGTATTGCAGATTATTGCACAGTGTTGTGGGGTATTGCAGAGTATTGCGGGGTATTGCACAGTGTTGTGGGGTATTGCAGAGTATTACGGGGTATTGCAGATGGTGGGGTATTGCAGAGTATGGCGGGGTATCGCCGAGTATCACAGAGTATGGCTGGGTATTGCAGGGTATTGTACGGTATTGCGGGGTATTGCAGAGTATTGCACAGTGTTGTGGGGTATTGCAGAGTATTGCACAGTGTTGTGGGGTATTGCAGAGTATTGCGGGGTATTGCGGGGTATTGCAGATTATTGCACAGTGTTGTGGGGTATTGCAGAGTATTGCACAGTGTTGTGGGGTATTGCAGAGTATTGCTGGGTATTGCAGAGTATTGCGGGGTATTGCAGAGTATTGAAGAGTATTGCGGGGTATTGCAGAGTACTGCACAGTGTTGCGGGGTATTGCAGAGTATTGCGGGGTATTGCACAGTGTTGTGGGGTATTGCAGAGTATTACGGGGTATTGCAGATGGTGGGGTATTGCAGAGTATGGCGGGGTATCGCCGAGTATCACAGAGTATGGCTGGGTATTGCAGGGTATTGTACGGTATTGCGGGGTATTGCAGAGTATTGCACAGTGTTGTGGGGTATTGCAGAGTATTGCACAGTGTTGTGGGGTATTGCAGAGTATTGCTGGGTATTGCAGAGTATTGCGGGGTATTGCGGGGTATTGCAGATTATTGCACAGTGTTGTGGGGTATTGCAGAGTATTGCACAGTGTTGTGGGGTATTGCAGAGTATTGCTGGGTATTGCAGAGTGTTGCGGGGTATTGCAGAGTATTGCGGGGTATTGCAGAGTATTACGGGGTATTGTGGGGCATTGCAGAGTATTGCACAGTATTCTGGGGCATTGCAGAGTATCGTGGGGCATTGCAGAGCATTAGGGATGGCAACCTCGCCTCAGCCTCCTCCCCTCCCCCAATCCAGCCATTTATTAATCTGTTTTTTATTGTTTACTTACACGAGTTCAGACTCAGAACACTGGCACACAGTGGCACTGCAATCTTCTACCTTCGCTTCCTTCCAGAATCCAGCAGCAGCTACTAGAGCCAGCCAGCCAGGCAGGCAGCAGCACCTCAGCTCGGCTCGGCTCCTTGAGGTAACAGCGCGCTGACACCGCTCCCGCCTCCCTGTGCTCCTCTGCGTCCTCCCACCTCGCCTCCGGCCGTGAGTGACGTCATGGCGCTGGCAGGGACTACGGGACTTCTCCGTAGGGGAGTAAACTGTAACACAGTGTAGTTGTGCTGAGGGAAGGGAGGATGCAGGAGCGCACAAAGTCGGCAATTTGTACAGTGCCGCTGGGCGCTGTAAATGCACTGTAGACAGTAGTTGTATTGTACACACTGGCGGGCGGCGGCCATGACAGAACTTCATCTGCAGGCTGCGCCCCCCCCCCCCATAGCAAATGGTACCGCCCAGGGCACGTGCCCCTTCCGCCCCTGCCTTGTACCGGCCCTGCTTGTTGCCCTTTGATGACCATCTTTTTACAGCTACATTGTAGAAAAAAAAAATAACTCATGTATTTCTAGAGTGCAGTTTTAAAACCTAACTGCAGAAGACACGCTAGAGCAGCAATCCGTCCGTGGACCACTGATGGTCCACAAGAAAATGTTAGTGGTCCCCAGGGGTTCTGCCGCAAATCAGCATTGTGGAAGATGTATTCTGCCCAAGTATGTTTCCAGTGTTGTTCTCAATGCACGCTGACAGTACTGACTGACTGCATTGATACCTGATGCCTTCTCTGCAGTTCCAGCTCCTGTGAACTCAGAGGGAGGCACCGGGAGTAGCGCAGAGTGCGGGAGATGAAGACGGAGGGGACCTCCAATGGCAGCGCTGATCACAGACTGTGGGAGGGAGCACGAAGCTTGAGCACTTGGCTGGATAAGGTGAGATCCAATGAGGAGTCTGTGTAAAAAGGGGGGGGGGGGCGTAAGCCAGAGCATTATGTGACGGCCTGAAAATTTCATGTTAGTGGTCCGCGGAATTCAAACTTGTGAGTTTAGTGGTCCGTGAGGTCCGAAGGTTCGGCGACCACTACTCTAGAGCAACCAGTGCCCCTGTGAATGGCATTGCACAGCTCTGATCACGGGCACAAGGTACAGAGCTAATTACAACGGCTCTGTGCCTTGCAACCGCTTTGAGCCAATCACAGCCATCAGACATGTAAACATTATAGTGTGTGCAAATTTTCAGCTCCACTTTCTCTGTTGTGAACAGGCTGCATATTTCTGAACACAGCAGAAAGGTGGTTTGGCAGGTCGAAGGTGAAAGTGGGTTTTCTTTAAATGTCAGGACTCATCCTTGCTGGTTGTTAGAATCTTTTAATATTTACAAACAAAATGAAGGTTTCCTATTTAGAATAATAAGCTGTCAGGTTAGTAAAAACAGCGATATCAGAACCGATTCAATTATACAGTTTGTAGTGTACATAGATTTGCAAAACAATGGGATAAAGGAATATTCCTGAACTTTGTTTTATCTCATGGCTACTGTGAAATTGTGTGAATGCATCAATGCACTGCATGTTATCTCGGCTTGCAGAGCTTGGATTCATTGAATGAGTTTACCAATAATTTAAATATTGCAGAATATACAGCCTCATACTACATAACTAAGCTCCATTTCATGCTAATAAACTAAATTATTGATGTATCTTAAATAGAAAACTATCTTTAGATAGATTTTTTTCCTCCAAAAGCATTTTATTTTTAAAAAAATGTTTATAAAAATCAAAATAATCGATTTTAATAAAATAAAAAAAAATAAAAAATCTGATTTGAATAAAAAAAAAAATAGATTTTTTTAAATCATTGATTTATATCCACCCTGTAAAGAAATAAAGGAAAAATGGAAGCAAACCCAAATTGTGGGCCCTGTTTGGGTCTGTTTTTTCCTTTATATAGCAACAAATTCCAGTGATTTTTAAATGCCACCAAAAGAAAGCTCTACCGGTCTTAAAAAAAATGGTACAAAGTTAATTTGGGTACAGGGTTGCATGAGTTATTGTCATCCAAACTAACACAGAAGTGAAAATGGCAGAGACAGATCTTGTCAAAAGCCACACCCACCCATTTCCCAAGCTTTGAAACAGTTAATGGAGCGGCCAAGCAATCTCTGCGATACCTTATTAGTTATTAGCACTAATAGACTTGTTCCATTAGTCAGACAAGACGAATACTTTCAGGTGCAGTATTGCATTTTTGATGGCCTAAGTAATTGTATTAGTAAGGGAAAACGTTTGAAAAGAACGCTGATAAGAAGAGGGCCGTGAAAACCAACATACATTACCAGCTGAATGGGACTGCTGCCGCACTGCACTACAATGACGTAACACTGTCACCTAGTGGCCAGCAGTGGAACTTCTGAAGGAAAAAAGCAGCTGCAAATTACAAGTTTTTTTTTTTTTTTGGGCCGTATTTTATTACAGCATAATAAATATTGTTTTTTTGCCTTCAGCTGCCCATAATTCAAATGAAGCAATCTGTATGCAAAAATTGAGCTCTAAAAGTGAAAATAAAACGTGTTATGAAAAGAACATTCTGCTGGATCTGTGGATGATATTTTTTTTTAACTGAAACATAAATCACTTCGAGTGGTCAGCTTATCGGTGACTGATGGAGGTGCCCAACCGAAATCTCACCATGTGTGTAATCCATCTGAATAGTCATTGGCCTCTACCTAAAAGAGACAACCAGTGAAAAAAACTTGAGCCTTTAATAAGGTGGCCACACATACAGTGGTGTAGTGGTTAGCACTTTCATCTAGCAGCAAAAAGGGTCGCTGGTTCGAATCCCCATCACGACACCATCTGCCTGGAGTTTGCATGTTCTCCCTGTGCCTGCCTGGGTTTCCTCCGGGTACTCCGGTTTCCTCCCACACTCTAAAAAAGACATGCTGGTAGATTAATCGGATCCTGTTTACATTGGCCCTAATATGTGAGTTAGGGATCTTAGGTTGTAAGTTCCTTGAGGGCAGGGACTGATGTGAATGTACAATATATATGTAAAGCGCTGTGTAAATTGATGGCGCTATATAAGTACCTGAAATAAAGAAAATAAATAAATACTGTATATTGATATGATCGTTCAATGCAACTAAAGTGATTGAATTTAGTCAGGTGGATGTTCCATCAGCCTCACACCAGGCGGACGGACGCTCCTTCAGAACCCCCCTTGTCCCTTTCAGTGGGGGTCATTTATAGTGTCCGACTGCTTACGGTTCCGTATACTGCATGGAGCTGGTTTGTATTCGGCCACGCCTGCATATGTCCTGCTGAGTTGAGTCTGATGCCCTACTGTTCTCCTGGAATACATCATTAATATGCACCTGATGCTTTTTATATGATGATTATTTATCTCATGCACCCTTTTCTTCTCCCCTGAAGAAGGAATATACAAAACATTTCCGAAACGCGTTGGGTTTTGGCTTCAGCTGTAAACACCTTGAAGCCTGTTGGGCCATTACTCCATCTTGGCCAGCTCGGTGCTACAGCCTATCTCACGAATTGGGTGCTTGTTTTGTATTTTTGTATTTGTTTATATTATCCTGCTATGCGTCTATGTATTTTAATTGTAAGAATGCATCATTAATATGCACCTGATGCTTTTGTATATGATGATTACTTATCTCATGCACCCTTTTCTTCCTCCCTGAAGAAGAACGATACAAAACATTTCCGAAACGCGTTGGGTTTTGGGTTCAGCTGTGAACACCTTGAAGCCTGTTGGGCCATTACTCCATCTTGGCCAGCTTGGTGCTACAGCCTATCTCACGAATTGCGTGCTTGTTTTGTATTTTTGTATCCTGCTATGCTTCTATATATTTTATTTTCCGTCTTTTGGGAATTGTTTTTACTTTATGTGATGAATAAACTTTGTTATGTTTTTTACTTTTGTAATACTCTTTCACACTCCCCCAACCTGCCTATAAAGTCCACGCTGGGGCAATTTCCTTACTACATATAGTGAGTTTATGGCCAATTTTGGATTTGACAGGTTGATTGGCATGGACATTTTCTTTTTTTTTTGACCATTTCTGAATGAAAATCTTTTTGTTTTTCTGACAACTGATCACAATACAGATCAATCAAATGAAAGCTTCTTAAGCCTCATTCACACGGCTGTAATTCAACATTCACCCAAGTGTGGGCCATGTCCACCTGCACAGACACTGCTCTCAGTTTGACATCCGTACGTGTCGATGGTCCTAAACACACACTGGGGTTAACTTACTAAAGCTGAAGAGTGCAAAATCAGACTCACTTCTGCATAGAAACCAATCAGCTTCTAACCTCGGCTTGTTCAATTAAGGTTTGGCAATAAAACCTGGAAGCCGATTGGTTTCTATGCAGAAGCGAGTCTGATTTTGCACTCTCCAGCTCTAGTAAATAAACCCCAATGTCTGCGTTGGGGGCTCTGCACTCGCACACCCGCTAAAGCCCGCTGCCAGCTGACGTCACTCAGCAGGTCCAAGTTTTTGAAAGATCCTAACTTTAACCACTTCAATGCCGGACACTTTCACCCCCCTCCTGTCCAGGCCAATTTTCAGCTTTCAGAGCTGTCACACTTTGAAGGACAACTGCGCGGTCATGCAACACTGTACACATATGACATTTTTATCATTTTTTTTCCACGCAAAGAGAGTTTTCTTTTGGTGGTATTTAATTATCACTGGGTTTTATTTTTTCCTAAACAAACTAAAAAAGGTTGAAAATAAAAAAAAAAAAAAAAAAAAACAACTTTTTCTTTGTTTCTGTTACAATGTTGCAAATAAGTAATTTTTCTTCTTCACTGATGAGGCTGCTGTAATAATCAACTCTGAATTGATCTAATATAAAAAAAATTGCATATAGAAAGTAATAAAGTGAAGTAGTGTTCCTTTAAATTGAACACGTGAATTCAACCTCGAATATACTGTATCCGACACATAAGGGGCACTGATGAGGCTGCACTGATGGGCACTGATGAGGTTGCACTGATGGGCACTGATGAGGCTGCACTGATGGACAATGATGAGGCTGCACTGATGGACAATGATGAGGCTGCACTGATGGACAATGATGAGGCTGCACTGATGGACAAAGATGAGGCTGCACTGATAAGGCTGCATTGATGGGCAGTGATGAGGTTGCACTGATGGGCACTGATGAGGCTGCACTGATGGACAATGATGAGGCTGCACTGATAAGGCTGCATTGATGGGCAGTGATGAGGTTGCACTGATGGGCACTGATGAGGCTGCACTGATGAGGCTGCACTGATGGACAATGATGAGGCTGCACTGATAAGGCTGCATTGATGGGCAGTGATGAGGTTGCACTGATGGGCACTGATGAGGCTGCACTGATGGGCACTGATGAGGCAGCATTGATGGGCACTGATGGACAATGATGAGGCTGCATTGATGGGCACTGATGATCAGCACCCTGATTATTACTGTACAGTAAATGTCCCCTGTAACTGGAAAGCTGGTTATCGGCTTTCCTTTCCTCAGTCACTGACAGCGCTGAGGAAAGGAAATGCCGATAACTGGAATTTGTTTACAGGATCAGCTGTACACAGCCGTGGACACAGCCGATCACAGGGTAAAGAGCCACGTCATCGCTTCTTTACCCTGATTGGTGATGTGGGACACAGCTTACCACCGATCGCTGAGTGCCCCTGGGGACACCCATGTACAACGTGATGCGAATGACGTTATATGATGTCCAGTCAGAACGATAAAGCCATGGCCCGGCTGTCATTTTGCTACAGGCCAGGTGGGAAGGTGTTACAGACAGGATCCACCAAGGTGCCTGGACCGGCAGATGGCTCAGCCTCCGAGCGAGCTCCTGAGAGCCTGAGCCAGCCACCCCCACCCCCTCCACAGCCCAGCACTCCAGTAAGAGCTGGAGGGGCAGAGCTGAGAGTGATGACTGAGAGTAACAGCTCTCCGCTCACTGAAGACCAAGAACTGAGCAGTCAGAGATGTTTGATTGCTCAGTTCTCAGTGTAGAGGGAAGGAACAGATGCAGCATCAGACCTATACTGCATCCACCTAGGTGAATATACATTTTTAGCTTTTTTAACAGATAATGTTATTCCAAAACTCAGGGGAGGGGACCTGATTTTTTAATGCTGCAGTTCATTAAAGGGGTTGTAAACCCTCGTGTTTTTTCACCTTAATGCATCTTAAGGCAGTGACCGCCCCCCCAGCCCCCGAACCCGTTTTACTTACCAGAGCCCTGGAATTTCACACGACGGAGACGGGCTCTTCCTCTGCCCGGTGTTCTCGGCTCTTGATTGGATAGATTGATAGCAGCGCAGCCATTGGCTCCCGCTGCTGTCAATCAAATCCAATGATGCGGGCACCCGGGGGCGGGGCTGAGTCCGGCATTCGTGTCTATGGACTCAAATGCTGGACTCAGGAATGCACCCACAAGAGCCGCCAGGGGACCCCAGAAGAGGAGGATCGGGGTCACTCTGTGCAAAACAAGCTGCACAGTGGAGGTAAGTATGATATGTTTGTTATTTAAAAAAAAAAAAAACAACAAACAATCCTTTACAATCACTTTAATACTTACAGGTCTCTTTCCCCTCCCTAACCTGTGACTGGACATTGAAAAGACTGGTGAGCTCATCTCTGTCACTTTGTTCTCTCCTTCTGTCAGCATGCTCCTTGCACAGCAGCACAACTGATTTGCTCCTTCTGCTGCTTCTCCCTCAAGTCAAATTCAGGGACTACATTGATCTAAAAGTCCTGAACTGTGTTCCCTGTATGCATCTAAAGGTGACCATAGATATGTATTGATTTATGATCAATCACAAACAAGCAATTTGACATATCAAATGACACACGGTATCAACTGAAATGACTGAAATCTGCAGCTTTAATTAAAATTGTTCCTGGGGATCCAGTAATTAAAGATCCTTGTTCAGACACTTCCTGTTAGAGGGTGACAATGGTCTGTCGTCTTCTAATTGTACTCCTGTGTTGTCACAGAATCATCAGGACCGAGGTCCCAGATGTGGGACTGTTCCTGCAAATCCAGGACACTTGGCATCTATGCCTTCATTGTAGCTCCTGATCTCCTGCGGCCTCTTTCAGCCATTTCCTGTCCACATGCACTATCCCAGAATCAGCTACACATCACTGCATTGAACTGGCTACCGGACAACATTGGACCATGCCAGCAAAACATGGTAGTCCCCACCAGGAATGCATGTGACAGGGTGACAATGCAGGAGCATGTTTGGGAGACAGAGCGTTGTCAACCCATAACAAAGTACCCGAACAAAGACTTTCATGGCAGAATCACCAGATATTATTTTAAAGAAACCTGCAGATAAAGGAATACTATAAGCAACTTTTCGAATGACATTCATTTGTAATATTTGATGCAAACGCCTTCGTTCATCCATGTCTCCATGTTTTGTTTGGAAATCTTTTTGAAAAACACCCCCCTTAGCATTTCTAGCTGTGGCCATATTGAGTAAGGGTAGATTCAAGCATTTACTTCCTGGAATCCATCTACCCATAGCTCAGGCATGCAGCAGGGGTGTGCTTAGCTGAGAAAGCCCCTTCTCCAGATGAAAAAATAATGCCCATGAACACTCCTGGGATGTAGGACATTATTTTGGCCTAGGCCAAAAACCAGGAAGCAACTGAAGAAATATAGAAACAAGTTTAAAACAAGTATATGTAGCACACCCCCAAAAGAGCCAACTGGTGAACTTGGCCATATTCCCCGTTAGGATACACAAAGCCAAGTGCACAGCATTGTCTCAATTTTTTTCACTGGCTCAAAGAAACAATTTAGTGGTGTCTTTTCCTTAGGTTCTGTTGGAACATAGAACTTAGATGGGGCGAGGGGGCATGGGATACCCCAGAATTGAGCACTATGAGGACTCTTCTGTAGCTTGATGAGCTACACAAAAATGTCCCACAGAATCTATTGCTGTCAGGGGACTAGGACCTTTTCCCAAGGGACACAGTCTAACTTCCAGGGCCGGGGTCACTCACACGGCCTCAGGATCATTGGTTGCCTCCTTCTGATATACTCCAGGCCCTCTCCAGTGAAGGAGACACAAACTCACACCACCATAGGACAGCTGGACACTTCTCCTCCAACTTCCTCCTGGTCCTCTCTCCAGTGAGCTTCTCCAGACCCAAACTCCAAAACTGAGCTTTTGCGAATAGGGCCCCTCAGCTGGGATATCTTCTAGGTGGCACCTTCAGAAATCCTGACCCGGGGAAGAGCCCGTGCACAGGGGTCTCCTCTAGCAGGACTGGACACAGGAACTCTGCTCCTTCTGCCTCAGGGCCCAGTCTATTTATGGGTTCTTCCACCACCTTCTGGATACACCACCCCGGGATTGGCTAGAGAGCCATAATTATTCAGGCTGCGTACGCTGTTCTTCCTCCCACTATAATTCAAGAATATTCTAGAAAACAGGGAGAAGTATTTAGAGCAGCAGCCCCAGTCCTCTTCTTCTGGGGTCCTACATCAGTGGTCCTGGGTCCTCCTCTTCGGCAAGTGCCCCCCATAGGAGGACTCCTGCGGGCTCGCTCCCAAGCTGCATTGTCTGCGTCTATTGACACAGACAGGGCAGCTCAGCCCCGCCCCCAACTCCCTTGTCACAAAATTTGATTGACAGCAGCGGGAGCCATCAATCTGTGCAGTGAGGCAGGACAGAGCCAGGAGAGCCACTGCTCTCGTGCACATCACTGGATCGGGATCTGGCTCAGGTAAGTATAAGGGAGGTGAGAGGGTACACATGCATCACAGAAGGTTTTTTACCTTAATGCATTAAAGTGGCTGTAAAGCCTTAAGGGTAGAATGCATAAAAGGTGAAAAACCTGCGTTGCAGCTCCCGCCTAGACCCCCCTTTTCCATACCGGAGCCCGAACCGATCCAGCGATGTGCACGAGAGCAGCGGCTCCCACCGCTGTCTCTTCTCATCGGACAGATTGATAGCAGCGGGAGGCTCCCGCTGCTGTCAATCAAAACCGGTGAAACTGGTGCAGAGGGCGGGGCAGCGGGACTCGGGAGCAAGCACGCATGGGTGCCCCCATGGAAAGCAGCTTTCCCTGGGGGCGCACGATGAAGAGGAGGGGCCTGGAGCTGTCGGGGGACACCAGAAGAAGAGGATCAGGGCTGCTCTGTGCAAAATGATTACACAGAGCAGGTAAGTATAACATGTTATTTTTATTTAAAAACAAAAAACAAAGCTTTATAAAACTACTTTAAAGTGTTTCTAAACCCTCGTGGTTTTTTTTTTTGTTTTTTTTTTTACATTAAAATAACAAACATGTCATACTTACCAATGATTTTGCACAGAGCAGCCTGGATCCTCCTTCTTTTTGTGTCCTTTGCTGGCGCTCCTGGCCCCACCCAACAGCTTGCTGTGGGAGCACACAAGCAGGCGTGCTCCTGAGATGTGGATCTGTGTGTCCATTCACACACAGAGCCGCAACTCGCCCCCCCCCAGTTCATCTTCTGATTGGCTCACTGGCTGTGATTGACAGCAGCAGGTGCCAATGGCTCCTCGCTGCTGCCAAAAGCCAATCAGGAGTGCAAGCCCCCGGAGAGCCGAGGCTCTCGTGGACATTGCTGGATCAAGAGGGGGTTCAGGTAACTATTAAGGGGGCTGGGGGGGGGGGACTGCACACATAGAATGCATGGCGGGAGAGGTGCGCCCCAAAGCCCCTCCCCCCACGCTCCGGTCGTCTCCACAGCTTACCGGAGACAATCCGATCCTATCCCCTCAGTAGCATGGAGCTGAGTGAGGGATATATGGCCCCCGCTCGACTCCATAACATTGGATGACGGAAGCGATGTCAAATGTCACTTCCACCCAATTTAAAGGGGAAATATTTTGTTTTTATTGCATTCAAGTCTAAAATGTGAGATCGGAGTTTTTTTTGACCCCAGATCTCACATTAAAGAGGTCATGTCATGCTATTTTTCTATTACAAGGGAAGTTTTTAAAAGGACAGTGTAAAAAAAATAAATAAATGTGAAAAAAAAAAAAAGAAAATTAAAATGTAAAGCGCCTCAACCCGCCAAGCTTGCGCGCAGAATCAAAAAGCATACAAAAGCCGCACCCGGATACGAAAACAGCGTTCAAACCACAGGTGAGCTATCGCCACGATCCTTAGAGCGAGAGCAATAATTCTATCTTCTGTAACTCAAAACTGGTAACCTGTAGAAATTTTTAAACATCGCCTATGGAGATTTTTAAGGGTAAAAGTTTGTCGCCATTCCACGAGCGGGCGAAATTTTGAAGCGTGACATCTTGGGTATAAATTTACTTGGCGTAACATTATCTTTCACAATATAAAAAAAAAAAATGGGCTAACTTTACTGTTGTCTTATTTTTTTGATTCAAAAAAAGTGTATTTTTTCCCCAAAAATTGTGCTTGAAAGACGGTTGCTCAAATACGGTGTGACAAAGTATTGCAACGACTGCCATTTTATTCTCTAGGGTGTCTGAAAAAAGAAATACATAATGATTGGTGTTCTAAGTAATTTTCTAGCAAAAAAAAAAAAGATTTTAACTTGTAAACAACAAGTTTGAAAAATAGGCCAGGTCCTTAAGTGGTTAATACGTTAAATCTCATGACAATCATATACTTTCATTTCAGTTACTAATAGTCATTTTCTGGATCCTTTTTTATTAATATTCCCCTCTATGTAAAGCTGTAGTGTGCACGCTCTGAGCTATGACAGGTCCTCACACGGTTTATGAACTGAGGCTTCCAGTGTGGACCTGATCATATTTAAATAAGACATCCTCGTCCTCATCCAGGTAATAAAGAGTGGCAAGGAGTTATTGGAAGCAGTTGGCCCCTGTCAATACCAGCAATAGTGATATATGGGCAGCAATTTCCGCCTCTCCTCCTGGTCAGGAGATCGGTAATAATTTCCAGAGTTATTACATGTGCAGTCGCCTGATGAGATATTTATTACCGGCAGGTGGAGTTAAGTAGATGGGCCTTGGCATGGGATCTCGGGGAGATAAATGACAGACGCACTCATAGCAGGGGCATTAATCACACGATATTTACAGTTGTTCTCTAGCTGGAGAGGGCAGCTGTCAATCACCGGGAGGAGGGGTGCCGCAGCTAGGCTTTCCTTTTACCGCTGAGATTTATGAGCGCGTAGACTTGTATTCCGAGCGGCCGAGTCAATCACTGCGATAACATTTTTCCTGTGTTTACCCAGGTACCAGACAGGGCTATGAATAAAAGATCCCTAGTGTGCAAGGTCAAAAGACTCCCAAAACTGATATTCTAGTTATAGGCGGGGGCACCCCACAGCTTCGCCATCTTTTAGGATAGAAATAAAGCCGCATACATTGCCAACTCTGGATCAGTCATCCTTATTGCCGCATCACCATTGAGAAGGTCGCTGAGCCATGGCTGGCATAGAGGCAGTGATATATCAGGACACGTGATTTAAGGACAAAGGGAGTTTATTCCATGTATATGTAATACCAGTTCGATTCCACTCACTATCTCGTTTCTTAAAGCTCAACTCCGAGCCAATATAAAAGACACAGATTAGAGCAGATCTGTATTTAGTAACCCATCACTGAATTAATATTTACTGTATAAATACAGTTTAAAAAGTGTAAGTAAACCTCAGTCCTGTACTTGTACCTATCGGTAAGCCTATAATTCCAACAGCAAACACGTTTTTTTCTGGCATCAGGTTATATTCTTTTGTTTCTTAACCCCCCTTTTTTATATATATATATATATATATATATATATATATATATATATATATATATATATATTGGGGTGGGCTATTTTTGGGTTAATTTGCCTTTCCGTCCTTAATGATGCTCCTCACACGCCCCTGTCTTTATGTGTTCCACTTGTAACTTGCGTCTTTTTATAGATGTATATTGATCTCCATGTATGATAAGCCCCTGAGGAAAGGACAAGTTCCTGAAACGCGTCAGGCTCAATCTTTCAACACAGGAGACTGTATCTGTTTGTACTTTTATGCCATACCACATGTTTTGTTCTTAATTAGTCAGCTGTATCTATTATATGCACCGACTTTTTAATGGGTTAACAATTAAGAAAATACGTTTATATTTACTTTGGTTTTTCAATTATACTCAGTTGCCTTTAAAATCCCAACCCTCTTGTGGGGGACCCCTGTTTTACATATAATAAGGCTTACCGATAGGTACTGTAAATATCTCCTAAACGTACACAATTTAGGAGATATTTACTATATATGCAGCCAATGAGCTCATAGGAACATGCGCTCTGTAGCAAAGGCCACCCAGGCCGTTCCTTTCGGAATTCTGTGCCATAAATGAAGGCACCCCCACACATGCATGGTAGAGCTGCACAATTAATCGTTAAAAAAAAAAAATTTGCAATCTCGATTCAACCCCCCTGACGATCTCTGTTGCAGAGTTTGCCGATTCTTTCATATATCTGCTCACTCAGCTGTCAAAAGAAAACATCCTGGCTATCTGCCAAGTTTTTATTATGAAACATTGTAACTAAAGCTTCCTTCTTAGATCAAAGAGATACACTTCTGTTTGTAAGGAAAAAAATCCAGGCAGTCTGCCAAGTTTTCAACAATGTGTAAATGCAGGAAGTTTAACCACTTAAAGTCTAAATCTTTTTCTGACACTTCTTTAAGTTAAAATCAATATTTTTTGCTAGAAAATTACTTGGAACCCCCAAACATTATATATGTTTTAGCAGAGACCCTAGGGAATAAAATGGCAATTGCTGCAATATTTTATGTCACACTGTATTTGCCCATCGGTCTTTCGAATGCAATTTTTTGGGAAAAAAATACACTCAATGAATAAGAAAAAAAAAAAAAAAAACCAAGCCAGTGTCTGCCAGTAGCTGTGAAGTAGATAACCTTCATGCAACTGTAAAGTTCCTGAAGGGCTATACTCATTATTCGTTGTGAATGTGACTACTGACTGCGATAATATTTTTGTCTGACGATAAGGGTACCATACAAGCTTTCATTTTGCCCATAGAGGTTGAACTCCCTTTTGGTAAATATTTCAAATGTAAAAATTCTAGCCTGGGTTATTCTGGTGATATGACGCACAACCAGGGAGAGTCCTGTGTAGACAGTGGCTTATGCCCGGATCAGTGAGACCTGTTCTAAAGCCCCCACAGTGTGTCCTGAGGAAGCGATCGAGCGAAACGCGTTGACGCACAGGGGCTCACAGGTTTCCGATGCCATACTGTTGAAACATTTCTTTCTTTGGGTATATGTTATGTCCGTCTCTTCTGGCCATTGCGTGGTCGTCAATGGACGATACCTTTTTATTATTATTATTATACAGGATTTATATAGCGCCGACAGTTTACACAGTGCTTTACAACATTAGGGCAGACAGTACAAGTAGAATACAATTCAATACAGGAGGAATCAGGGGATACCTGCTCCTTAGAGCTTACAATTTTCATACAGTTTTTTCTTATGCATCTATGTTTAATAAAATCCATTTTTTTAAGATAATACAGTGGGGCAATAAAGTATTTAGTCAGCCACCAATTGTACAAGTTCTCCCACTTAAAAAGATGAGAGAGGCCTGTAATTGTCATCATAGGTATACCTCAACTATGAGAGACAAAATGTGGAAACAAATCCAGACAATCACATTGTCTGATTTTTGAAAGAATTTATTTGCAAATTATGATGGAAAATAAGTATTTGGTCAATATCAAAAGTTCATCTCAATACTTTGTTATATATCCTTTGTTGGCAATGACAGAGGTCAAACGTTTTCTGTAAGTCTTCACAAGGTTGTCACACACTGTTGCTGGTATGTTGGCCCATTCCTCCATGCAGATCTCCTCTAGAGCAGTGATGTTTTGGGTCTGTCGCTGGTCAACACGGACTTTCAACTCCCTCCAAAGGTTTTCTATGGGGTTGAGATCTGGAGACTGGCTAGGCCGCTCCAGGACCTTGAAATGCTTCTTACGAAGCCACTCCTTCATTGCCCGGGCGGTGTGTTTGGGATCATTGTCATGCTGAAAGACCCAGCCACGTTTCATCTTCAATGCCCTTGCTGATGGGAGGAGGTTTGCACTCAAAATCTCACGATACATGGCCCCATTTATTCTTTCATGTACAGGGATTCGTCGTCCTGTTCCCTTTGCAGAGAAAAAGCCCCAAAGCATGATGTTGCCACCCCCATGCTTCACAGTAGGTATGGTGTTCTTTGATTGCAACTCAGCATTCTCTCTCCTCCAAACACGATGAGTTGTGTTTCTACCAAACAGTTCTCTTTTGACCATATGACATTCTCCCAATCCTCTTCTGGATCATACAAATGCTCTCTAGCAAACCTCAGACAGGCTCGGTCATGTACTGGCTTAAGCAGGGGGACACGTCTGGCACTGCAAGACCTTAGTCCCTGGCAGGGTATTGTGTTACTGATGATAGCCCTTGTTACGTTGGTCCCAGCTCTCTGCAGGTCCTTCACTAGGTCCCCCCGTGTGGTTCTGGGATTTTTGCTCACCATTCTTGTGATCATTTTGATCCCACAGGGTGAGATCTTGCGTGGAGCCCCAGATCGAGGGAGATTATCAGTGGTCTTGTATGTCTTCCATTTTCTAATTAATTCTCCCACACTTGATTTCTTTACACCAAGCTGCTTGCCTATTGCAAATTCAGTCTTCCCAGCCTGGTGCAGGTCTACAATTTGTTTCTGGTGTCCTTCGACAGCTCTTTGGGCTTCACCATAGTGGAGTTTGGAGTGTGACTGTTTGAGGTTGTGGACAGGTGTCTTTTATACTGATAACAAGTTCAAACAGGTGCCATTAATACAGGTAATGAGTGGAGGACAGAGGAGCCTCTTAAAGAAGAAGATACAGGTCTGTGAGAGCCAGAAATCTTGCTTGTTTGTAGGTGACCAAATACTTATTTTCCACCATAATTTGCAAATAAATTCTTTCAAAAATCAGACCATGTGATTGTCTGCATTTGTTTCCACATTTTGTCTCTCATAGTTGAGGTATACCTATGATGACAATTACAGGCCTCTCTCATCTTTTTAAGTGGGAAAACTTGCACAATTGTTGGCTGACTAAATACTTTTTTGCCCCACTGTATATTGTTGTTCCAATCTGCTTCCAAAGTTCGACCTAGAGGGTTTCTTTTTTTTTTTCTTTTCCAATTAATTTTGTGGATGTGGCACATGAGTGATTCACTCATGATGCTTGCTAGCTTAAAATGCCTTTACCTTGCAGGTCTTAAAAAAACAAAAAACAAAAAAAAAAAACAAAAAAAAACCAAACACCCCACTCAGCAGTTTACAACCGCTTTAAGAATCTCGATCTGACATGGTATCAGCCTCATGCAGTCCCTGTACAGCTGAGCTCACATCTGAGCATCGCGTCTAAGCATTTTTCCGGTGTTTCGTGCATGATTTTGGCGCTTTTTTTGCACATTTTTATACAGCGTTTTTGAGCTTTGGTGTCTTTTTTTAATAGCCAATAGAGAAAACGATCAACTGTTGCATTATTTGTTGCTAGGTTTTCAGCTATTTAACTTTTCTATCAGCTTTATTTCTTCTTCTTATTATTATTATTCATTAATAATTTTTTTTTGTTAGTGTAAGGGTTGAGTTAAAGTAGAACATTTTTTTTTCCATTTTGGATAGATTAGGGGAAGGTTTTAACCCCTATTAGATTTTATTTTACCATCTGTGTCTCATTTCAGTGATTTCCCTTCACTTCCTGTCCCATAGCCAAACAGGAAGTGAGAGGAAATCCCTGCAAATTAAGGGAATTCCATGAGGACCCCATGGTCACCAGAACTAACATCAAAATCCTCAATTAGTCCTAGGTGTTATACCAGAAAAATGCCATGCAGGTTCAGGATAATCCACCACAAAAGAAAAGGGTTATTTGATCATAGAAAACTCAGCCCCAAATACTAAATTTAAAGAGGAACTGCAGTCTGCTCACATAATTTTTTAATAAAAACACCTTTTCCATTCCATAGACGAAGTCTAATGAGACGAAACGCGTCGCGAGGACTCCACTGCCGCCATTATTTATCCAAAGCGCTCGTAACCACTTTTTAAATGAAAGTGTTTTACTTTTAATTAATTTAAATTTTGTACGGGATTACGCTATGTGGCCATTTCTTTCCATTTCCCATCGGTTATTATCTTCCGATGTGTAACCACTTGTATGGAGACGCATTTTTCATGAGGGTCTAGGACTATCCAGGTTCCCATCACAGAGGATTTCCAAGATTTCATCCCTATTGTTGGTTGACAATACAAGCATATTTGACTCATAAAACGTACGTTCTTTTGGGTTCAAATTATCTGGTAAGCCTGCATCCATCTCGGTGGTGGCTTTATCACATTGGTGTTCTTAGTTCCTATTCACTACATTGGCTACTCATGTGGGGATCGAGACTATTCAATCTCTAATATGGACTGCAATCACTTATTGCACACTGTGGATTTTTGAGATGTTTATGGACTTCAATAATTCACTTTGCACTTATTTCTATCCTTAATTCTAATCACATATATGTTTTATATTACAGGTGTTATTTTTATTTATATATAGGTTTATTGTGGTTCATTTGGACTCAATTTTGACCTATTTGTCCGTGCTTCTGGCAGGACTGTGTTAATTAAGCGCTACACTTATGCACTTTTCATTCTGAAGCTTCCCTCCAACCACTTGGCATATTATTTTATATATACTGCGATTCTGTACTTGCCAAATATGCTGCAAAAATCTCCCTCCACTAAGTCTGGCTGCATCCATTTTAACTGTGGGCAGCTGAAGCTGCTGCTTGGTCACTTCCTGGATTTACACAGAGGCACACCTCCAGCTCTGCAGCTCTCTTTGGCCCTCTTATGACTCCCCCCTCCCTTCCTGGCAATCTCTCTCTCTCGAAAGAGAGAGGGAGAGAGAGAGAGGGAAAGAGGGAGAGAGGGAGAGAGGGAGAGAGGGAGAGAGGGAGAGAGGGAGGGGGAGAGAGAGAGAGAGAGAGAGAGAGAGAGAGAGAGAGAGAGAGAGAGAGAGAGAGAGAGAGAGAGAGAGAGAGAGAGAGAGAGAGAGAGAGAGAGAGCTGTGCATGATGTCATAAGCCTAGCCTTTTTACCAGACAAACAGGAAGTGGGCTGTATAAGGTATTTACTGTCAGAAAAAAAAATGTTTTACTATCCAAAGTTAAAACAACAACAAGGGCAGAAGATTTAATAGAAGAAAAAAATGACTGAAGTTCCACTTTAAGGGGCTATAGAGGCCTGTGGGTTGGTGTTCCAGCCACAAATGTGATTGAATCAATCCGCTTTGTGATCTTTGTAAGCGATTATTTTTTCACTGTATGTTGAGTCTAGATATTACCAAGACTTTTTATTTTCTATTCAGAAAATGAAAAGAACATTACATCAGTCACTCGTTATGTACACTCACCAATTGCCACAAGGGGGAGCTCTGCTCACACATATAGGAATCCAGGCAAAAAAACAATGCATCTAAAGCCAGCCACATGCTAGTAGATTTTTAAAAGAATGTTCTTATGAGCATTTGTATGAAAATACTCAGTACATTCGACAAACTTGACGAATGCCATTTGAAAATACTTCAAAATTTTTGTTTGCTTTTAACTTTCGATTTTGAAATGAATGAACCTTTCAGAAGGAAAACCACATACACTACCAGAAATGCGTTTAAGAAAAATTTTTATCCTGCTCCTTGAAATCTGGAAAACCAATGTCGATCTGACCCCACTAACCATTAGATAATCACACTAATGTTCTTGAAACTAAACCATTCTAATGACATCCTACTGGTGTATGGACAGTAGAAAGTGGTTGTAAAGGTAGAAGGTTTTTTTATCATCCTAATGCATTTCATATATTAAGATAAAAAACCTTCTGTGTGCAGCAGCCCCCCTCAGCCCCTCTAATACTTCTCGATCCAGCGATGTTGCTCGAAAGACTCGGCTGTCCGGGGACTCTCCTTCCTCATTGGTTGAGATAGCAGAGGAGCACCATTGGTTTCTGCAGCTGTCAAAAAAAGTGAGCCAATGAGGACAGAGAGGGGGAGTCCGAGCCACAACACCGTGTCTGAATGGAGACACAGAGCAGCGGCTCGGCTCGGGTGCCTGCCATAGCTACTTTCTGTTGGGCCACTCGGCAAGAAAGAGGGGGTCAAGAGTGCCAGAGTGGGACCTGAGAAGAGGAGGATTGGGGCTGCCCTGTACAATACGATTACACAGAGCAGGTAAGTATAACATGTTTGTTATTTTTAAACGAAGAAAACGAGACTTTAGTACCACTTTAAAGGGGAACTGAAGTTCTGCTGTAAGAAACAGCAAGCTGGCAATGTCTCTTCTGCTTTAAAATGTCCCTATCTGCCTGCTCGATGTAAACAGAGTTGTGCATGCGCAGCTTGGCATACAGTCCTGGGCAGTGGCGGCCCATCCATTAAGGGCGCCGCCACCCCTATCCATGCATCCAGCACCCTAATCTAAATGCAGGGTGTCGGATGCATGGATTTCAATAGGAGGGGTGGGGGGGGGGGGGGTTTAAGCCAGAGGCTCCAATAGGCTTCAAGAAAGGGTGGGCTTGGGGCTGCACTCAAAATAAAAATACCACCAGCCGCCACTGGTGCCGGGACGGTTTTTGAATGCCGGGGCGACTAGCTCCTGGGCATGCGCAGGAGTGACATCATCCCAACCAATGAACAGGCCAGAAGACCTGAACTCAGAAGAAGATGCCAGCACCAGTGAGGAACCGCTGGCCAGGTAAGCAATCACCCCTGTAGTTCCATTTTAAGATGCAGTCCAGCATCTTACATATGTCTGCATTTTTTTTTTTTAGAAGTACAATTTGTTGAAAATATGAAGGCGTCGCATCAAATATCTGCCTGAATTTGGTCACACAGGTTCCGATCTGAATGTACAATCTCTTTCATATTTACAAAAGCATTGTGATGTGAGGGCCAACCTACAGTGGACCTATGACCCCACAGTCTGGCACTTTTACTGTACAATTGTTGGTAGACCTGTAGCAGATTGCACAGTAAGGTGTATGGGCAGCATTATACAGCCTTAAAGTCCTTCTTGTAATTGAACGGTTTTTGCATCAGGCGCACACCAATCACTGTAGCCTATGGGGTCCGATTCAAAGGTATAAAATAAAATACAAATAAAGATAAAGTACAAACTTCCATATAAAGTACAAACCTCCATATAAAGTACAAACTTCCATATAAAGTACAAACCTCCATGCACTCAGCCCTGTAAGGCACCAGAGGACTTAATCAAGCTGATTACAATAGGGTCCCCTTTGTTCAATGTCATTTCATTACATTCATGGTGAGATGTCTCTTCCACAATCATCTCTCCTTAGTTATATAAACTGACTGCACAGCGGCAATTTTCTCTCTTTTTTTTTTTTCTAGCTGCCTGTTAAGCAGTTGGGATGGAGCTACCAAGAGACCTTCACTTACCTGCGGCTGATCCATACTGAAGAGGTAACTTGCCATCAGCTGCAAGGCTTCGGGGCTGTTTGGACTATATTCAAGAGCTTTTTCAATGGCTTCTTTACATTTATCACCTGCTCCTTCTTCCATGCTGTCCACAGAGAGAAAACATGAAAAGGTTTAGTTTATCAGAGAGTTCTACTGATGGGTCAGTCCTCACCAAACCAGTTCTGATGGACCAAGTTACTTACTGACTCAATATAAGGCACTGCATAAATATACTGATCAGCCATAACCCTAAAACCGCCCACCTTACTGTATATTGATTAGGTTCCCATTTTGCCGTCAAAACAGCTCTGGCCTGTTGAGGCATGGATGCCCGTAGACCTCAGAAGGTATGATGTGGTATCTGGCACCAGGCTGTCAGGAGCAGATCCCTTAAGTCCTGTAAAATGCGAGGTACGACCTCAATAGATTGGACTTGTTTTTCCAGAACATCCTGCATGTGCTACATTGGATAGAAATCTTGAGAATTTGGAGGCCAAGTAAATACCTCAAACTTGTTGTTGTCATTAAACAATTCTTGAACCATTTTTGCAGTGTGACAGGTTGCATTATCCTGCTAAAACAGGCCACTGCCATCAGGAAATACCTTTTCCATGAAGGTGTGTATATGGTCACCACCAATGTTTAGGTAGGCGGTACATGTCAATATCCACATGAATGGCAGGACCCAAGGTTTCCCAGCAGAACATTGCCCAAAGCATCACACTGCCTCCGCCAGTTTCCCTTCTTCCCATACTGCATCCTGGTGCCATCTCTTCCCCAGGTAAACGACGCATACACACACGGTCATCCACATGATGTCAAAGTAAACATGATTCATCAGATCAGGCCACCTTCTTTCATTGCTCTGTGCTCCAGGTCTGATGCTCGTGTGTGTATTGTAGGTGCTTTTGGCTGAGGACACGGGTCAGTATGGGCACCCTGACAGGTCTGCAGTTATGCAGCCACATACACAACAAACCGCAATGCCCATTTTTTCTGCTTTCAACACATCAACTTCAGGGACAACCTGTTTACTAGCTGCCTAATATATCCTATCGACTTTCAGATACCAATAAAACTAGATAATCATTGTTATATACTTAAGATATCAGTGGTCATAAAGTTATGGCTAATCATTGTGTGTATATATATATATATATATATATATATATATACACATACATATACACACACACACATATACACATATACACACATATATACACCCACACCCGAAAGCTCCCAACTGCCCCTCTTTTATAACCAAATCTCTCTCTCTCCATCTTTCCTCCTCAGTTGTCCCCTCTTTATGGTATGATGTATAGACCTCTAGAAAAAAAATTAATCCAGAGATTTCCTTTGCAGGACTTTATTTCTGCTTCTGGTCAGACCCTCCCCAAGTTCCTCACCGTGTGCCCTGGGCTTACCTGTACCTCCTGGGTTCCCAGGACCTCCTAGGTGAGTGTTAGAAGAGAGAATGGTGGGAGATCAGTTAATATCCATTCATTGACCTTCCCTGTGAAGAATGAACCCAGGAGCGCTCGGCTCTGATTACTCACTCTGGCCAGGGGGATAAAGCTGTTCAAGCACAGTCTGTGCTTGATTAGCTTCAGCAAGGGGCAGAGGTAACATTAGGGGTGTAATAGATCTCCAATGACTCCCTTCCCCTTAAGATTGTAGTAAGGTTTAACAAAAGAAAATAAAAGTTTAAAACATTTTAAAGTTTAACAGTATGAATGAAAAAAAAAAAAAAGTTAAAAGCCCACTGCACCCAAATATGAACACAAATGCGTGCATTGAGCATTCCCACGTAAGAAAACAACAATTGTTCCACATATCGGTATTGCGGTGCACGCCAGAATGAGAGAAATTATTCTAGGACCATCATTTGTAGTTAACTTTTAAAGTGTTGTCAATGGACAATTTTGCGTGTGCAATTTTTAAAGCGTGACATGTTTGGCATTCCCTCAAAACAACCGCATCTTTTATATTTTACCAAAAAAATGACGACTACATTGCGTTTTTGTGCATTCGAATTTTTTTAAGCATTTTGCAATTGACAAGCATAATGGCTGCCAATTTGTTAGTAAAATAATACAAATAGTCACATAGGTGTTTAGTTACTAAAGCTGGAGAATGCAAAATCAGGCTCATTTCTGTATAGAAACCAATCGGCTCCTAACCTCAGCTTGTCCAATTAAGCTTTGGCAATACAACCTGGAAGCCGATTGGTTTCTATGCAGAAGTGACCCCGATTTTGCACTCTCCAGCTTTAGTAAATAAACCCCATAATAACATAGTACAGTCCAGCTCGTAGCATAAGGTTTAGGAACTGTTAGGGGGCAAAACTGACTGACTAGTGGGCCAAACAGTCAAACAACGAATGAGAGGTTATTTTAAAACAGCTGGCACTAAACCCCAAAAAAAAATTGTGATCATTTTTTGGTGAACACATGTTCAGCTGCTACATTAAAAAACAAAAATGTATGTGTAAAATAAAAAAATTAAAAGGTTTTAGATGATGACATGGGCATTATATTTAATGCTTTGATTTTGTCTCATATGTTATTTTTAGATTCACTTATTTGATGTTATCTATTATTTACATTTTTATTGGTGTTTTTAGCGCTTTTTTTTTTTTTTTTTTTTCCTTTTAAATGGACGGTGGTCTGTCATATGGGGGTCCCAATCAATGGTGTTAAAATTTATAGACTAGTGAGAAGATGTGACGACGATTGGGAGGTGATTTGAGAGTAGTTTAGTTAATTATTTAGTACAGTATATCTGTAACATTGAACTATTAAGTATCAATATTTAAAGTTTGGATAAATAATTCCTAAACATCAAAGAACCAATGGATTTGGATTGATTCATCTATTAGAGAGGTCTCTGCCCACCTTAAAGTGGGGTTCCACCCAAAAAAAAAAAAAAAAAAAAATACAAAAAAAATTTGGATATATTTTTTTTTTTTTTACTCATCTCTAAATGCCTGTTGCTAGGGGGTCCCTCGTAGTCTGCCTCTTCCAGTGCCTGGGCTGGTGACATCACTTCCCCTGGGCACAGGAAGGGCTCAGCTCTGCTCCCTCCCTCCTGTCAATCATCTGGGACCCATTACAGGTCCCAGGTGACTGAGCGGCCAATCACGCATGCGCAGTGGGTGCCAGGCTGTGAAGCCACAGCCTGGCGCCCACAGTTGCAATGCCGGCGCCACCGAACGGAGGGGGAGACGAGCGGGGCTTCGATCCCCCGCATCGCTGGACCCAGGGACAGGTAAGTGTCCAATTTAAAGTCAGCAGCTGCAGTATTTGTAGCTGCTGATTTTAAATTTTTTTTTTTTTTTGACTGGAACTCCTCTTTAAGTGGAATACAGAAGTTTTTCTTTGAAGAATAAAATAAAGGGGAGGTCAGAATCGATCTATTAATGCAAACTTTAAAGGGGTTGTAAAGGTAAAAATTTTTTCACCTTAATGCATTCTATGCATTAAGGTGAAAAAACTTTTGACAGTACCGCCGCCCCCAGCCCCCCCGTTTTACTTACCTGACGCCTCGAATCTTAGCTCCTCATCCTCGTCAGCTTCATTGCAGCTCAGCCTGGTCGCTGATTGGCTGCAGTGGATGGATTGAAAGCAGCGCAGCCATTGGCTCGCGCTGCTGTCAATCACATCCGATGACGCGGCGCGCCGGGGGGCGGGGCCGAGTGATACAGCGAGCGGCTATAGCCGCCGGCTGTATCACGGGAGCGCGCCCGCAAGCACTCACCACCGTGCGAGGGAGCTCGCATGAAGGTGGTAAATGCTTGCGGGGAGGAGCTGAAACAGCCGCCGAGGGACCCCAGAAGACCAGGTTCGGGGCCACTCTGTGCAGAACGAGCTGCACAGTGAAGGTAAGTATAACATGTTTGTTATTTTTAAAAAAAAAAAAAAACATCTTTACAACCCCTTTAATTTCAGGCAGGTCTAATATGCCAGAAAGCACCCAATCTTGAGATAGTGGCAAATTAATATGTTGGGTGTATTTTTTTTTTTTAATATTTATTTATTTATTTAAATTGGAGTTCAACCCAAGAATGGAACTTCTGCTTTTTGGATTCCTCCCCCCCTCCGGTGTCCCTTTTGGCACCTTTCAGGAGGGAGGGGGGGGAGCAGATACCTGTTTAATACAGGTATTTGCTCCCACTTCCATGCATAGATCACCACAGTACCTGCGGTGATATGTGCCATGTCCAGCCCCTCCTCTGGCCCCTCCTCTGTCCCCCCCGCTGTCTTCTGGGAGACACACAGGTACCAGAAGACAGCAGGGACCAGTGAGATAGCGCAGCGTGACTCGCGCATGTGCAGTAGGGAACCAGGCTGTGAAGCCGCAAGGCTTCACTTCCTAATTCCCTTACCGAAGATGCCGGGGCCTCCACCCGGGAGCCGAGGGACGGGTTGGCTTCAGGTGAGGACATCGCGGGCACCCTGGAGTAAGGGTACTAATATTAAAAGTCAGCAGCTGCAGTATTGCTGACCTTTTTTTTTTTTGTTCGGCAGCTTTAAATATATACTGTAGATTTGATTAACAGTACGTCATTTTTGTGCAACATAAGATATTGCATCTACCACCATTTTATTCTATGTGGGCTCCACTTTCTGAAAATATATCATTTTGGGGGGTTTAAAGTGCTTTTCTATGTACGTATATTTTGTACGTGTGCGCAAATTTGGTTTCAGCAGCGAAAGGTGTAAACCCCAAGTCAGCTGAAGGACCCGCCAACCAGGAGACTATTTTCCTGATATCATTTCAGCTTTAGCGGTGGAACCACTGACAAGGTCATGCTTTCCCTGCCCAGGGTCTACTTTTGAGTTTCCGCCAAGGTCTAATTCAAACGTTGTTGCTTTACCAAAAGTGAGAATTACAAAGAACTTAAAGGAGAAATCTGTGATTTTCACATCCTACACTTCAGAGGCAAAAAAAAAAAAAAAAAAACACAGGAGAATTCACAGACATGCCATTTACCAAAGATCAGTGAGATAGATCTCTGCGATGGAGCAGAACGCTGTGGAGATGTCCTTTGTAGTGACTTCATTCTCCTCTGGCCAGCTCGCGGCCCCCGACTGCAAAGAAGAAGAGAAAGACAAAGTGATGACTTTGCTGAGGAATTAAGACCGTTAGCGGAGCCATTATAAAAAAAACAATGTGTGATGTCTACAGAAGTTTTTCTCAACTTTACTGAACTTCTTAACCCTCTTTTAAAAGGGCAACTTTTTTTATCAAGCTGTTTGAGTGCCATGTTATGTTTGATAAATTCTTTAATTAAGGAAGAACTTCACCATCTACCAAAAGTTCAGTATCAAGTCCCTGCTAAAGCTAGTTATACAAGGATCAAAATTTAGCCGGTCCTTCCAGAACCGGGCAAATTTCCATCCATGTATGGCCACTGTGGTACAACAGAAGTTGATCTACAGACCGGGGAGGAGGGCAACAGGCTGGAGTTCCAAAAAAAAAAAAAAAGCAAAAAGGTACCCATACACATGGGATAAAATCGTCCAATCCAGCCATATCTGTGGAGGCCACCTGGTAGGCTTATTGGGGAAGAAGCAGGCCACACACACACTAGTAGATTTTCAAACACATGTTCATGTGTAAATTCCCAGAACATTTGATAGCTCAACGAATGTTGTTCAAAAGTACTTCAAAGTTTTGTTAGCTTTTTTTTTTTTTTTTTTTACGTTATAACAAACTTTTTATTTGCAAGATTGTACATAATATATGAAAAGCATTGGTACACATGTTTAACATCATACAGAAGATATTCCGTACACAAAGAACATGATACACATATATTTCTATCATGTAGTAAAGTTTTGTTAGCTTTTAACTCCTGATTTTGAAATGGACTTTCCTGAGCAAAAATCCACACTCACTGTTATGCCCTGTACACACGGTCGGAGAAAGTGCAATCGGATTGTGTTGTCAGAAATTCCGATTGTGTGTGGGCTCCATCGGTCTTTTTCTGTCTGAATTTACGACACAGAAAGCAGGATATAAAATTTTCCGACAACAAAATCCGATCCTTTAAATTCCGATCGTGCGCAGACAAATCCGATGTACAAAGTGCCACACATGCTCTGAATAAATTAAGGAGACAAAAGCTATTGTCTACTGCACCGTTTATAGTCCCGACGTACGTGTTTTTACGTCACCGTGTTCAGAACGATCGGATTTTCCGACAACTTTGTGCGACCGTGTGTATGCAAGACAAGTTTGAGCCAACATTCGTCTGAAAAAATCCAATGGATTTTGTTGTCGGAATGTCCCTTCAATGTCTGATCGTGCGTACATGGCATTAGAAATGTGTTAAAGAAAGATTTTCCCTCCTGATCCGTTGAGTTTTCTCATCACTGTGGTCAAAAACGAACATCGATTTGATCCCATTAACTATTAGAAAAACCAAACAAATGTTCTTAAAAGAAAACTTTTCAAATCAAATTTTACAAGTGTATTAGCCTTCTCACTGATAAGCCAGCAAACGAAAATGTCTTCACCCTCGCCTCAGTAACTTGAAGGTCGTGAAATTCAACCATTCACATTTATGGATGGTTGGCAATGGATAGCAAGTTACTGAAAACATGACATCATAACTCACCACTTGCGGCTGGCTCTGATAAGCGCTGATCATCATTTCCAATCCTTTATGGAAGTATTGTAAGGCTTCCTCCTTGCAATGAATCTGTCCGAGACACATGTATTTGGAGTGTCCTTTGTCTGGACTGAGCTCGGCGGCTCTCAGAAAGACGTGAACAAGAGTTAAGGAAGCAAAATGAGTTGGTCAAAATACAGTTATATCAAAAGTTATAACCTAGTATAACCTATTGCTCAAGTCCATTGTAAAACTATCAGTGGCCAGCATTAGTTCATAAAAGAAAAGAAGATGTGGCTGCAATACTCATCCTATATCGATTGCTGTACCAAACGAACTCACCAATCTAGTTCTTCCCTTTGAGAAAGTCATAGTCACGTGACGAAACGAGTCAGGCGGGGCCACGTCATTGCGTACAGCTGGAACACATGCACGGATGCTGATGATTCTCCTTAAGGGGGCAACACATGTATTAAAGGCGTGTTTACCCTTTGTGCACTGGATTTAGTGCACTTCATTTGTGAGTCTTTCTTAAGCTATTTTAATAAAAAAGGGTGATGTTTTTAAGCATACTGCACTATGGGAGCCATTTTGTTTTTTTGAGTAACTACTGCTAAAGGAGGAGCTGACTGTATACAGAAGACATAAGATTGATACATTGGGTAAAAAAAAAAGATTATCAGTCCAAAGCGCTAATAGACCTTACTTTTCAATGGGTCCAACTCATAGGTAAGCAGCCCGTTTGGAAGGTGGCGGAGCACTTCCCAGGTGGTGAATATAGTGACATTTGGACACACATATCAATCTAGAGGAGAAGAACTGCAGTGTAATACAAAAGTTTAAAAATATGCTGAAGACACATTTTGGTGATATATGGATATTTATTTTATTTGTGAACAGACTTTTAAAAAATAAGATTCTCTGTGCATGTATGAAAGCAAATGTTAAGATACACATTTATTGACTGGTTTGTTGATATAGGAGGTTGCGCGTCACTTATTAACGTGTATATATCACCGATCCAATGCTGCTACTCTTCTGGGTTAAATGACCCCCAGCACCATTTAACGTTTTTTCTGTAAGCTCAGGGCATCAAGAGGCCAGATCCTACCCTTAACCAACAGGAAAATGGTGCGTCACTCTCTGATGAAGAGGGTGAAGAGAGCCTGTGACGTCACACTACCAGAACAATATCATCTAGAATAAAAGGTGTGTTGATAGTAATTTTGTTTTGTTGTTTAACCCTTACCCTCCAAAAGATTTACCTCCACCTTCATGACCAGGCCATTTTTTGCTTTTTGGCACTGTGTTATTTTAACTTACAAATACAAGGTCATACAACACCGTACCCAAAATAAATTTATATATTTTTTTCACATAAATAGGGCTTTCTTTTAGTGATCTCTGATCACCACTGGGTGTTTTATTCATTGCGCTATAAATTACCTACTTGCCGACTGGCTCACGCCGATATACGTCGGCAAAGTGGCACGTTCCTGCAAAACGACGTATGGGCACATCTTCCCCTTTAAGAGCCACAGCAGGCATGCACGCGCGCGCCCGCTGCACGGCGGGGTCCCAATGCACGTTGCCAGCCACCCACGATCGCAGGCACGAGAGCTAGAATGGGGATTTGTGTGTGCAAACACACAAATCCATGTTCTGACAGGGGAGAGGAGACAGATCGTTTGTTCCTAGAAAGTAGGAACAGTGATATGTCTCCTCCCCCAGTCAATCCCATCCCCCCACAGTATATAACACTCACAAGGAAATACATTTAACCCGTTGATCGCCCCCTAGTGTTAACAGTACCGCTAACAATCATAGATCACCGCATTACTAGTTTAAAAAAAGGTAAAAATAAATAAATAAAAATGCCATAAATCTTTCCCATAGTTTGTAGACACTATAACTTTTGCGCAAACCAATCAATATACGCTTATTGCGATTTTTTTTACCAAAAATATGTAGAAGAATACGTATTGGCCTAAACTGATGAAGAAATTCGTTTTTTTTTTTAATTTTTGAGGATATTTATTATAGCAAAATTAAAAAATTGTTTATTTTTCAAAATTGTTGTTTTTTTTGTTTATGGCGCAAAAAATAAAAACCGCAGAGGTGATCAAATACCACCAAAAGAAAGCTCTATTTGTGGGGAAAAAAGGAAACCAATTTTGTTTGTGTAAGAATCTTCCGCTCTGTAAGTGGTTAAAAAAGACCAAAAATTATGGGGAAAAAAAATACTGTGATCAGTGCTAAAAATATAAACTGTCACTGTACTAATGACACTGGCTGGGAAGGGGTTAGCATCTAGGGCGATCAAAGGGTTAAATGTGTGCCTAACAGTGCTTGGTGCATTCACTATGTGCTGTTTTTACTAAGGGATGTGCCGGTTTTTATTCCCTGCTTTGCAGGGAAACAAAAACCGGCACATCCCAGGATGGCAGGAAAGAGCTCTGTATGGTTTACATTCACAGAACTCTGTCCTGTCATTCTTTTCGCCGATGGTCAATCATTGGCCGGGACCCGCTGATCAGCTTGTGCTGTGACTAATCACTACATACATGATCCAGAGCAGAAATACCCCTCTGCCGCCATACTCCTACGTGATACGGTCAGCAAACGGTTACAAGAAAAAGTGCAGGGTTGCACCAATGAGGGTAAAGGACAATTGCTGGAGGGGAAAGTTGATCCAGAGCTCGAAGTTGGGATTTAAATTCACAGTCCACATCAATCACTAGGCCATCACTAATAAATTAAATAACTAAATGAGTGAGCAGTACCTCTTTTTACACACATTCCTGGGATCCAAGCCTAAGCAAAGATCCCTGGACTGACCACCATGAGCATCCATAGGACTGCAGTCCAGAATGTAGAAAGGATATCTGTTTGGCTTTGTCAGCATCGCCCAGCTCCATACAGATGTTCCCCATCATGTCCAGTATCTCCAGGTTGTCCGGCTCTATGTCCAGGGCTCGCTGACAAAACAGCCTGGCCATCTCATAGTTCAAATTGTCCAAATATTCTTCAGTCTTTCAAAATAAAAAAAAAATAAAAACATTAAAATTCAAAGATTAAAATGAATATTTGTTTGTAGCAGTTAAAGTGACCATCACTAATTCTAAAAGAAAAAAACAAGCACGCCCTGCTAAGAAAATGCTTAAAGTAGTATTAAACCCTCAGGGTTATTTAAAGTTTAACACATTGAGCACAATATTAAAATTATGAATTATTCAATTAATTTTAAACTGTAAAAATTCTTACACCAACACTTGCCATTTAAACTATTTAATGCTGCTGGCTCCTGCTCTCTCATTGCTGCTTCCCTGAACTTCTTGTCTTCACAGGAAAAAGTTAACAGTAGACACTGCAGTCTGGTGCTAGTATGTTAGCTTGGAGAAGGAAGAGAGAAGGAGGGGCCCCCCCTTGCCTTCCTAGGATAAGGTGGCCCCTTTACCACTTCTCCCTCCGATCGCCCATCAAAGGGGGGCCCTTCTCCCTCCGATCGCCCATCAAAGGGGGGCCCTTCTCCCTCCGATCGCCCATCAAAGGGGGGCCCTTCTCCCTCCGATCGCCCATCAAAGGGGGGCCCTTCTCCCTCCGATCGCCCATCAAAGGGGGGCCCTTCTCCCTCCGATCGCCCATCAAAGGGGGGCCCTTCTCCCTCCGATAGCCCATCAAAGGGGGGCCCTTCTCCCTCCGATAGCCCATCAAAGGGGGGTCCTTCTCCCTCCGATAGCCCATCAAAGGGGGGCCCTTCTCCCTCCGATAGCCCATCAAAGGGGGGCCCTTCTCCCTCCGATAGCCCATCAAAGGGGGGTCCTTCTCCCTTTGATTGGCAATCATTGGGGGCCCTTCTCCCTTTCATTACCAATCTAAAGGAAGATGTACAATTTAAGTTTTTTTTATTATTTATTTTATTCAAAACTTTATTTTCTACACCGTCTCTAACTTTTTTTTTTTATCAACTTTATTGCTTTCACAAGGGATGAACAACATCCCTTGTGAAAGCATGAGCCATAACCCGAATCTCTTCTCTGGGCTCCAATGCAGCTGATCAAACACAGATCGGTCTGATCACAAGCTTTCCTGGCCGATAACAGCCAGGAAAACAAAGAGCCTGAACCCGGGGTTACAGAGAGGCAGGAACAACGTCAGTTCTTCTCTCTCTGTGTAGTGTCCCCATCGCATTACTCCCGGGCTCTGTGATTGGATGGCAGAGCCATGGAAAGGTGCCGGAGGCAGTGAGAGGGGAAGGGGGGGACCCCCTTCCACCACCCGCAGAAGTGACTGAGTGGCTGTTCAGCCACTCTAATCACTTCTGGTAAAGAGGGAAATCGCCAACTGAAAATTTTCATGCCGGGATGATGTCTGCAGGTGGAGGCATCATCCCAGTATAGCCACTTCAACCCAAGGACATCATATGACATAACACGGGCAGGAACTGGTTAGAGAAAATACTGTATTAATGTAATGTACCCAATAACAACTTAAAAGTTTATAAAACATAGACATCAGCTTCACATTACATTTTGTCTTTAATGCGGTAGTAAACCGCTGGTGGTTAAAAATAAAAAAAATATTCCTGCAAGGCAATGTCATAATGTGCTAGTATGCATTGCATACTAGCACATTATGAGAAACCTACCTTAGAACGAAGCCCTCCTGTGCTGCGATGTCACCATTGAGACGGCTGACATCTTCCCTCCGGTCTTCCTTCCAAGTACGCGTCCTCCGAGTACGAGTGGCCAGGGGGCGCGATGACATCACTTCCGTGCATGCACGCGGGAGCCGCCGTTTCCGGCACGGGCTCTGAAGGTCTGGCACTGTAAGCAGGACATTCAGAGCGCATGCGCCAATGACATAGCCGGCTGCATGCACTCTGAATATCTCCTAAACAGTGCAGGTTTAGGAGATATCCACAGTACCTACAGGGAAGCCTTATTATAGGCTTTCCCTATAGGTACAAGTGGTAGTACAAAGTTTACTACCACTTTAAAAGCTCATCTTCTTTCAGCTGTAAGCTTGTAAAAAAATGTTGTTGCAACCTACATACATGTAATGTACAGTAGTGATGTCATCGCCATCTAGCAGCCAATGTGCACACTACTTAGCTCAATGTTATCCTACTAGAGGGCACAAACAAGAAACCTCTAGATGCCTGTGAGGGGGGGCCCCCCAAGGTTCTGACTGCCTAGGGGCCTCCACAGAATTTATTCTGCTACTGACATGGAGGGAGTATTGTCACCCTAAGGCAGGAGGTAACTGGTAGAGTCACCAGGCAAAATAAAGAAAAAAAACTCTGAAATAGGGAAACTTTTGCAGCCATCACATCTAAGGTCTGATAAGTATCAATATATTCGTTTTGGGGCGTGAAAAAAAAACAAAAAAAAAAAAAACACTAGTTAATTGCTTTATGATTGCATTTCTCACCAATTAGGTGCAAGGGAAAAAGAAATATGTGATGAGTGCAATGATTTTTTTTTTAGGTGACTGTCTTCTGTAGACAATCTGGACATAGGAGTCATGCTTGTGCATCAAAACTGTACATTCAACAGCTAACACTACAGTATATACACATTGACCCTGTATGGTGCCACCTAGTGTTCACACAGTATGTTGCGTACTGTATCTATTTCCATATCACCTTCTCCAGGAACTGATGTACTGAATATTTCTGAGCGTTTTTCTTTTTTGCTTTGTTTTGCATCCTGATGTTCCTGCGATCTTGTGCTGACAAGCCAGCTACATCATGTCCTAAAGAGAACAACATAAGAGACAGTTATATGTTAACTAGAAGAAAAACTCTAACGGAAAAGCAGGATGTTATTTAAAAATGAGTTGTTGAAATCGCTAATTTTACAAATAACCATATTTGCCTTTTACTGGAATTGCAGCTAATTGGTGTCAGAAACCATGAAATCAGACCGAGACAGAAGAATAGTTAAACCACACTTGTTTAATAATAAAAGAACATATGTATGTAATGTAGTCAAAACATAGCCAAAGTTCAGTAACTGGAACGGACAGTCAGCCAAGCCAGAAGTCAGGGAACAATGTAGTGGAACAGCAAGCAGGATTTGGAGCCAGAAGGGATGTCAGCAAAGCAAGTCTTTAAACAGGAACGCAGGCCATAGTTTCTAGTGATGTGACCAAGGCGAAGGCAGAGCTCCTCTGGACTGGACAGCTTAAGTAGGCAGGACTGACGAGCAGGATCATCAACAGCTGGGTAACTGTGGAGAGAGTTGGGAGCTGGCAATTAGCCGACAGCTGAGTGGTCAGCTCAGAGAAGGAAGGGCTGAGCCCAGCCCTAACAATTGGCAGCTGTAGGCCTAACATAGATGGCTCAGTTTTCAGCTCCAGGAAAATGGGGGAGCAAGGTCATCGCAGCGCTGCAGGGGATCGCTAAGCTGGGTAAATCTGCCATAAACGTGCTAATATGCTTTACATACTTACACATTGGGAGAGATTTACTAAAACCGGAGCACCAAGAATCTGGTACAGCTAGGCATGGTAGCCGATCGGCTTCTAACTTAAGTCTGTTCAATTAAGCTTTGACAATAAAACCTGGAAGCCGATTGGTTTCTATGTACCAGATTTTGTATCTTCAGTGTTAGTAAATCAATCCCATTATGGCTCCTTTGGGTTGAAAATTTCTCATTAAGTCTAACAGTCTAATTTAAATCCATCTCCAGGTCCCCATGACACTATATCATGCAATTTTTGCCTTGAAGGGGTTTTCAGGCCAGCCATATGAAGTACAGAGTCCACTTCTGATGGTGGGAGACATCCTATGCAATACTATAAGTGAGTATTGGGGTATTTGGGAGTACAGGGGACCCACGATTCACTGCACTTCCAGGATGTCCTCAGTCTTCTAGATTGAGTGGTGCTGGGTGTCATTTGACCTGGAAGACTGAGGACATCTGGTGGCAAAAAAAAACATTACCACAGGTAGTTATTAATTGCAGTAGCCTGAGCTTTAAACTGCAGTGGGGGCAGCCAACATTTCCCTTAATGTGAAAATATCCACAGCATACTAGCACATTATGACACGCTTATCTCTGGGTGTGCTCTCCTCCAGCGATGTGAGGTCCAACCAGTTGGCATCCACTCCATCCTCAGCCATTGCGATGTCTTTTTCCTCTTCTTCTGGGTCCGCCATCTTCTTGCTTCATCCAATGGACGGACACTGATGGGGGTTACGTTACCTTGGCAGTCAGCTAGATTCCCTGTATATGCAAGATGCCAGGATTGTACACTGTACTGTGCATCACTTTTTTTTTGGTACAGATAAAAAAATTCAAGCAAAAAAAAAAAAAAAAGAGTTTTTTGTAGAAAATACTTTATTTCCACTTTAACTGCAGCAAAGAAAAGTCAAGGCACCAAGCTGGCTGCGCAGATCCTAGGGCTGGATGGATAGTAATAGATATTCTTTGTAGCAAAAAAGCCCCCATACATGTATTTAATCTGTGTATTCTACTGTTTGCCTAGAGTCCCCCTTTAAAGTACAAAGAGAGAAATTTACAATAAATATCAACAAGCTCATCTACAGTTGTGCTCATAAGTTTACATACCCCTGTCAGAATTTATGATTTCTTGGCCATTTTTCAGAGAATATGAATGATAGCACAAAAAGTTTTCTTTCACTCATGGTTAGTGTTTGGCTGAAGCCATTTAATATCAATAAACTATGTTTTACTCTTTTTAAATCATAATCACAACAGAAACTAGTCAAATGACCCTGATCAAAAGTTTACATACCCCAGTTCTTAATACCGTGTATTGCCCCCTTTAACATCAATGACAGCTTGAAGACTTTTGTGGTATTTGTGGATGAGGCTCTTTATCTTCTCAGATGGTAAAGCTGCCCATTCCTCTTGGCAAAAAGCCTCCAGTTCCTGTAAATTCTTGGGCTGTCTTGCATCAACTGCACGTTTGGGATCTCCCCAGAGTGGATCAATGATATTGAGGTCAGGAGACTGAGATGGCCATTCCAGAACCTTCACTTTATTCTGCTGTAGCCAATGACAGGTTGACTTGGCCTTGTGTTTTGGATCATTGTCATGTTGGAATGTCCAAATACGTCCCATGCGCAGCTTCCTGGCTGATGAATGCAAAATGTTCCTCCAGTACTTTTTGATAATATTCTGCATTCATCTTGCCATCAATTTTGGCCAAATTTCCTGTGCCTTTGCAGCTCACACATCCCCAAAACATCAGTGATCCACCTAACGCTGTATCTTGGCCTAGGCTGACAAGGCCCAGGCCTAGGACGGCACTTTGCAGGGGGGCGGCATGAAAAGAGCCCCCCCCCGGCTTGCATTACACTTTTAGTGTAGAGCCAGTCTTACGGTGCGGACTGGGCCGGGAGGCACATTGTTCTGGTGCCCCCATTAGGCGGCCACACTGCTGCCGGTATGCGGGTGCCCAGCGTTCCGCAACTGTGGGGGGGCCTCCGCTTCTAGTTTTAACTGTCCTATCATCACAGTGGACCTTTCACCTGAGTTCTCAGCTACAGTTCAGGGCAGGTCTTAAACAGGAAGGGGTGTGGCCCTGACAGGAAGGGGTGGTCATATTTAAATTAGGGGATGCACAAGTTTAGTCAGGCCTAGGGCAGCACAAAACCTAAATACACCACTGGATCCACCTCCGTGTTTCACAGTAGGAATGGTGTATCTTTCACCATAGGCCTTGTTGATTCCTCTCCAAATGAAGTGTTTATGGTTTTTTCCAAAAAGCTAAATTTTGGTCTCATCATTCCAAATGACTTTGTGCCAGAAGGTTTGAGGCTTGTCTCTGTGCTGATTGGCGTATTGTAAGCGGGATACTTTGTGGCATTTGCGTAGTAATTGCTTTCTTTTGGCGACGTGACCATGCAGCCCATCTTTTAAGTGCCTCCTTATTGTGCATCTTGAAACAGCCACACCACATGTTTTCAGAGAGTCCTGTATTTCACCTGAAGTTATTTGTGGGTTTTTCTTTGCATCCCGAACAATTTTCCTGGCAGTTGTAGCTGAAATTTTAGTTGGTCTACCTGACCGTGGTTTGGTTTCAACAGAACCCCTCATTTTCCACTTCTTTATTAGAGTTTGAACACTGCTTATTGGCATTCTCAATTTCTTGGATATCTTTTTATATCCCTTTCCTGTTTTATACAGTTCAACTACCTTTTCCCGCAGATCCTTTGGCAATTTTTTTGCTTTTCCCATGACTCAGAATCCAGAAATGTCAGTGAAACTCTGGATGAAAGATGCAAAGGTATGTCAGGAGTCCAGAAACTCATTGACCTTTTATACACACACACACACTAATTACAAGCAAACAGATCACAGGTGAGGATGGTTACCGTTAATAGCCATTCAAACCCCTTTGTGTCAACTTGTGTGCATGTTATCAGGCCAAAATCACCAGGGTATGTAAACTTTTGATCAGGGTCATTTGGGTAGTTTCTGTTGTTATTATGATTTAAAAAGCGTAAACACAGTTGATTAGTAATAAATGGCTTCACCCAAACACTAACCATGAGTGAAAGAAAAGTTTTTGTGTTATCATTCATATTCTCTGAAAAATGGCCAAGAAATCATAAATTCGGCCAGGGTATGTAAACTTATGAACACAACTGTAGATGAGCTTGTTGATATTTATTGTAAATTTCTCTCTTTGTACTTTAAAGGGGAACTCTAGGCAAACAGTAAAATACATGTATGGGGGCTTTTTTGCAACAAAGAATATCTATTACTATCCATCCAGCCCTAGGATCTGCGCAGCCAGCTTAGTGCCTTGACTTTTCTTTGCTGCAGTTAAAGTGGAAATAAAGTATTTTCTGCAAAAAACTTTGCCAAGATAACAGTGCCTGTCCATTGGATGAAGGGAAACATTAAGGCGTTAGCATTCCAAGACATTTTGGACAATTTCATGCTCCCAACTTTGTGGGAACAGTTTGGGGATGGCCCCTTCCTGTTCCAACATGACTGCACACCAGTGCACAAAGCAAGGTCCATAAAGATATGGATGAGCGAGTTTGGAGTGCAGAAACTTGACTGGCCTGCACAACCCCATAAAACACCTTTGGGATGAATTAGAGTGGAGACTGCGAGCCAGGCGTTCTCGTCCAACATCAGTGCCTGACTTTACAAATGCGCTTCTGGAAGAATGGTCAAACATTCCCATAGACACACTCCTAAACCTTCAGCCTTCCCAGAAGAGTTGAAGCTGCAAAGGGTGTGCCAACTCCCAATACTTTTGACAAAAAGGGGGGGCAGATCTGGGAACACCGGGATTGGGGGGGGCAGATCTGGAAACACCGGGACGGGGGGGGCAGATCTGGAAACACCGGGACTGGGGGGGCAGATCTGGGAACACCGGGACTGGGGGGGCAGATCTGGGAACACCGGGACTGGGGGGGCAGATCTGGGAACACCGGGACTGGGGGGGCAGATCTGGGAACACCGGGACTGGGGGGGCAGATCTGGGAACACCGGGACTGGGGGGGCAGATCTGGGAACACCGGGACTGGGGGGGCAGATCTGGGAACACCGGGACTGGGGGGGCAGATCTGGGAACACCGGGACTGGGGGGGCAGATCTGGGAACACCGGGACTGGGGGGGCAGATCTGGGAACACCGGGACTGGGGGGGCAGATCTGGGAACACCGGGACTGGGGGGGCAGATCTGGGAACACCGGGACTGGGGGGGCAGATCTGGGAACACCGGGACTGGGGGGGCAGATCTGGGAACACCGGGACTGGGGGGGCAGATCTGGGAACACCGGGACTGGGGGGGCAGATCTGGGAACACCGGGACGGGGGGGCAGATCTGGGAACACCGGGACGGGGGGGGGGGGCAGATCTGGAAACACCGGGACGGGGGGGCAGATCTGGAAACACCGGGAGGGGGGGGCAGATCTGGAAACACCGGGAGGGGGGGGGCAGATCTGGAAACACCGGGAGGGGGGGGCAGATCTGGAAACACCGGGAGGGGGGGGGCAGATCTGGAAACACCGGGAGGGGGGAGCAGATCTGGAAACACCGGGAGGGGGGAGCAGATCTGGAAACACCGGGACGGGGGGAGGCAGATCTGGAAACACCGGGACGGGGGGGGCAGATCTGGAAACACCGGGACGGGGGGGGGCAGATCTGGAAACACCGGGACGGGGGGGGGGGGGCAGATCTGGAAACACCGGGACGGGGGGGGGCAGATCTGGAAACACCGGGACGGGGGGGGGGGCAGATCTGGAAACACCGAGACGGGGGGAGGCAGATCTGGAAACACCGGGACGGGGGGGGCAGATCTGGAAACACCGGGACGGGGGGGGGGGCAGATCTGGAAACACCGGGACGGGGGGGGGGGGGCAGATCTGGAAACACCGGGACGGGGGGGGGGCAGATCTGGAAACACCGGGACGGGGGGGGGGCAGATCTGGAAACACCGAGACGGGGGGGCAGATCTGGGAAAACCGGGACGGGGGGGCAGATCTGGGAAAACCGGGACGGGGGGGCAGATCTGGGTACACCGGGACGGGGGGGCAGATCTGGGTACACCGGGACGGGGGGGCAGATCTGGGTACACCGGGACGGGGGGGCAGATCTGGGTACACCGGGACGGGGGGGCAGATCTGGGTACACCGGGACGGGGGGGCAGATCTGGGTACACCGGGACGGGGGGGCAGATCTGGGTACACCGGGACGGGGGGGGCAGATCTGGGTACACCGGGACGGGGGGGCAGATCTGGGTACACCGGGACGGGGGGGCAGATCTGGGTACACCGGGACGGGGGGGCAGATCTGGGTACACCGGGACGGGGGGGCAGATCTGGGTACACCGGGACGGGGGGGCAGATCTGGGAACACCGGGACAGGGGGGCAGATCTGGGAACACCGGGACGGGGGGGGGGGGGGCAGATCTTAGTACTCTGCTATGTGGTCAGAACTTACTACACCAGTATGTGATCATATCTCTGCACACCAGTACTGGATGAGATTTTAGTACACCAGCATGGGATCAGATGTTAGTACAGCAGTATGAAATGTGATGGATCTGCTCACCTCCTCTCCTCTGTCTCCTCTTGTTGCTCTTCTTGCTTTTATTTTGTCCTCCCATAGCTGACAGACCCGACCACACTCTGCTCTCCACACTCTGCTCTCCACACTCTGCTCTCTGTACACTCAGATCACTTCCTGCAGCACCATGTGCAGAGCAATGTGTGGATCTCAGCTGGGACGGCAGCCGCCTGAGGACAAACCTCCTCCACATGCGATCCTGACACGTCTGATCTGCTTACATTGTATTCTTTGTGAGATCATATATAGTATAGCGAGTGAAAAGAAACTTTACTTAGGACTCTGATAATGAAGAAAGTCTGTTCTCCCCGCCTGATAAATATGAAATGGAGCAGACAGAAGAGACTGAATGTTGGGATATGTTTATTTATTTGTCAGTTTACTACACTTCATAGTGCATTATTATTATAATCCATATATTATTGTTACTCTTATTATTATTATTATTATTTACCATGTATTATTATAATTATCATCATTATTATTACTACTATTATAATTATTATTATGTATTATTGTTACTACTAATATTTACCTATTATTATTAGTATTATTACTATTATTATTATTATCATCAACCATATTATTATTATTATCCTCAACCATATTATTATTACTATCTATTAAATGTATTAAAATTAATATTATTTAATATTGTTATTATTTGCCATTTATTATAATTATTATTATCAATGTGTTATCATTATCCATTTATTATTGTTTCTATTATTAATATTATTATTTACCGTGTAGTATAATTATCATTATTAACCATATATTCTATTTTTATTACTATTATAATTATTGTAACTATGATTATTTTTTATTATTATAAACATATTATTATTACTGGCCATGTATTATTATTATTGTTGTTGTTATTATTAATATTATCCATATATTATTGTTACTATTATTATTATTATTTGTAGGTATAAATAAAATTATTAACCATATATTGTTATTACTGTAATAATAATAATAGCTAGTAGTAGTACTTTTTTCCATTTATTAATATAAATATTATTATTATTATTATCGCTGTCCATATGCTATTATTATTATTTACCACTCATTATTAACCATGTGTTATTATTATTATTACTTACCATATATTAGTATTACTATTCTAATTATTATTATTTACTAGTCATTAGTTCATTGTTGATGTACAACATATTGTGACACGACGTGTTTTTGGTTTCTCAGTTCTGTGTAACATCCCATACCGGTCATACTATGTCAAAGTCTTATGTACTTCTATGCTGCCTTCTTTAGTTATAGAATCTATTTTTAAAAAGTGAAGAATTTCTCTGTTTTAACAAAAATCTGAAGAAAGGTGTTGCATTAACAGCACTGTCACTTGCCACCAGTGCAGGGGAGAAGGGGTTAAAGTGCCAAAGGGTATATATATATATATATATATATATATATATATATATATATATATATATATATATATATATATAAATATATATAATAAGTTATACTTGCTTTCCTTCTCTTCTAGCAGCAAGCCGGGTGCTAAAGAGAGCCCCATGCATGTTCACTCCCGACCCATTGGGTCCCGAACCGGGCTGTGTGCACACGGACACACATAGTTACATAGTAGGTGAGGTTGAAAAAAGACGCAAGTCCATCAAGTCCAACCTATGTGTGTGATTATGTGTCAGTATTACATTACATATCCCTGTATGTTGCGGTCATTCAGGTGATTATCTAATAGTTTCTTGAAGCTATCAATGCTCCCCGCTGAGACCACCGCCTGTGGAAGGGAATTCCACATCCTTGCCGCTCTTACAGCAAAGAACCCTCTACGTAGTTTAAGGTTAAACCTCTTTTCTTCTAATTGTAATGAGTGGCCACGAGTCTTATTAAACTCTCTTCTGCAAAAAAGTTTTATCCCTATTGTGGGGTCACTAGTACAGTATTTGTAAATTGAAATCATATCCCCTCTCAAGCGTCTCTTCTCCAGAGAGAATAAGTCCAGTGCTCACAACCTTTCCTCATAACTAAGATCCTCCAGACCCTTTATTAGCTTTGTTGCCCTTCTTTGTACTCGCTCCATTTCCAGTACATCCCTCCTGAGGACTGGTGCCCAGAACTGGACAGCATACTCCAGGTAAACCATGCCCCCCTCTTTCCCCACAGGAGTCTGACTGACATCATCAGGGGCACACAGCTCAACTACCCTCAGCTTCTCCTGTGACACCATGAAGTGAGGGGAATGGTGCTGGAGAGTGGAGTCCCTGGACAAGGTCATCCAACACCCAGGGCAAAGATGCCAAACTGCGCCCCCCCCTTTCCTTAGGGTTAGGGTCAGGGCGCCCCCATCTCTTCAATAAACCATCGTGCCCAGCACAGTAAGGCTGCAATGAGGGCACGGTGAGGCTGCAATGAGGGCACAGAAAGGCGGCAATGAGATGGGCACAGTGAGTCTGTAATGAGGTAACAGTAAGGCAGCAATGATGGGCACAGTAAGGCTGCAATGAGGGCACATTGAGGCTGCAATTAGGGCACGGTAAGGCGGCAATAATGGGCACAGTAAGGCTGCAATGAGGGCACGGTGAGGCTGCAATGAGGGCACGATAAGGCGGCAGTAATGGGCACAGTAAGGCTGCAACGAGGGTACGGTGAGGCTGCAATGAGGGTACGATAAGGCGGCAGTAATGGTCACAGTGAGGCTGCAACGAGGGCACGGTGAGGCTGCAATGAGGGCACGGTAAGGCGGCAATGATGGGCACAGTAAGGCTGCAATGAGGGCACAGTGAGGCTGCAATGAGGGCACGGTAAGGCAGCAATGATGGGCATAGTAAGGCTGTAATGAGGGCACGGTGAGGCTGCAATGAGGGCACAGTAAGGCAGAAATGATGGGCACAGTAAGCCGGCAATGCTTTGTCCATGCTGCAGCCCCTCCCTCTTCCCCTCCCACCTGCCACATTTTGATTACAGTTCCAGGAAGAAGAAGCCAGAATCAATCCTCAGATTGCCAGCACCCATGTGATTTTTTTTTTAACTTTATGTTTACTTCAGAGAGGGGGAGAAGGAGGTTCTGCAGCACCAGGGACAGTCATAGATTTATGCTTTTAGTGCAGGTGATGGAGGAGGAGGGGAACAGGACTCTTGTCTATTCATGTTGTCATGTATTTACTCTGGCACTACCACCCTAACCTGCCACTATTACCTAACCTGGCACTACCACCCTAACCTGCCACTATTACCTAACCTGGCACTACCACCCTAACCTGACACTACCACCCTAACCTGGCACTATTACCTAACCTGGCACTACCACCCTACCTGGCACTACCACCCTACCTGGCACTGCCACCTAACCTGGCACTACCACCTAACCTGGCACTATTGTATATCACCTAAACTGGCACTATTGTATATCACCTAAACTGGCACTACCACATAACCTGGCATTATTGTATATCACCTAACCTGGCACTACCACCTAGCCTGCCACTACCACCTAACCTGGCACTATTGTATATCACCTAACCTGGCACTACCACCTAACCTGGCACTATGGTATATCACCCTAACCTGGCACTATATCACCCTAACCTGGAACTATATCACCCCAATCTGCCAGTATACTACCCTAACATCACTTGACGTCAACGTACGGTGTGCTGCCTGTCCGCCTGGGGGAGGGATGCCAGATATAGGATCCGCCCCAGGTGCCAATTTTGAAAACCATTTATCATTTTCCTTCCACTTCACAATTATGTGCCACTTTGTGTTGGTCTATCACATAAAATTCCAATAAAATACATTTAGGTTTTTGGTTGTAACATGACAAAATGTGGGAAATTTCAAGGGGTGTGAATACTTTTTGAAGGCACTGTATGTGTGTGTATATATATATATATATATATATATATATATATATATATATATATATATATATACACATTTTTATAGTTGGTCCCCTACTTTTGACCCTGTCCCCCCATGTGCCCCCCCTAAATATGAAAGCTGGAGACGCCACTGACTGTATTAATGTACCCAATAACAACTTAAAGTACATAAACCATAGACATCAAGTTCACATTACAGTCTGTCTCTTAAAAGCTCATCTTCTTTCAGCTGTCAGTTTGTAAAACATTTTGGTGCAACCTAGGTACGTATAATGTACAGTACTGATGGTCATCTCCATCTAGCGACCAATGTGCAACCCTACTTATTTCAATGTTATCCCACTAGAGCATATGCATGAGAACCCTACTGAAACCTGTGAGGGTGCCCCCATGGTTTAGACCGCCTAGGGGCCTCCACAGAGTTTAATCACTGGCACTGTTTACCTATATATTATAAGCGATAAAGTGTCCCTCATCCGCGACTCTAAAAGTTGGGCAGTATGCACCAGTGCTGCGACAAGATCCTTTAGTACCCAATGCAAAAGCCATAAGTGAGCAGGTCCTGTTTTTTTTGTACTCCCAACCTGCTGAAGCGTCTAAGTTGGTCGCTTCTTCTGCCCATCTCTGTGCCCAGCCTTGGTATGCACATTGTAGTTGTTTTTTGGAACACACAAAGCACTGAAATGAACACCCAGTTCCCAGCATGAGGGAGCAGATTTATAACCACAGCTTGTGTGAAGTAAGGAGATTCCCCTGATGGATGAAACTGCGCTGTGTGCAAAAAAAATAGTTGTAATGCCAGGTACACATGAGCGGACGTTACGGCAGACTTTGCCCGGCGGCATAAGTGCAGTACAAGACTCAATGACAGGCTACTCTTTGGGCTCTGAAGTTTGTGAGATGTTACCCTTTCTTGCAAGTAGGGCATCCCATCAAAATATACCCAGAACTTTAACATTTCACATTATTTGTTGCTTACGCTGCTTTGTGTCTGTGCCAGCGGCTGTTAAGTAGTTTTAGCAAGAAGATTTAAAGTCTATCTTTGAGTAGCACCTAAATCCCCTTTCCAGAGTTCAGCTTTAAACTATGGCAAAAAATGATAACCCTAATGCATTTTATATGAAAAATCAAACAATTGGTTGTTGATTTGTCATATAAAAAGCCTTCTGGTTACGTAACAGATAAGTTCACCTTTTAGGAAAAAATCTGCAATTTACATATTTTTGCAGGAAAAACAAATGTGTATTTATTTTTTCCTACTGGAGCAGGCAAAACATTGTCCCTGTGACCAGTGGATGGTGGCTGCATTGTCAGGCTCCTGCACACTCTCCCTCCAGGTTTGTGTGTGTACCAGTTGCAGCTGGTGTTCCATCAATTGGGGGGGGGGGGGGGCCGCAAATAAACCTGACCACAGACCCCCCCTGTCGCTCCAGCCCGCCACCACGCCAACAACCCCCCCATCACTGACTCTCTTACCGCGTGCTGCCCAGGTATGCCAGCTTGATGAGGTTGGTGACAAGGGGGATCGATATCGGAGAGATGTGAGCTGACACAAGGGTGGTCCATGGAGGAGCTGACAGCACTTAACATGGAGGGGCTGGAGGATCGGACTTGGCGGTTGGTCCTCGGCATCACGGCAGCCGTGCCTCTCCTCCCTCCTCCTCCTAGGCCAATTTCACCACATGTCGGTAACAACCCATACAATCCATCACATACAAAGAAACCAAAACAAATAAGTTCAGAAATTAGGTTATGTGTAATAAAATGGAATGAGACAGGGAACAAGTATTGAACAAATTAAGAAAAGGAGGTGCAAATGGCATGGAAAGCCAAGACACCAGCTGAAATATATCAGTACAGTAATTAGAAAGCAATCCTGCCCCTTGTCAGTGCAAATTAATATCAGCTGGTTCAGTCTCAACTGAAGGCTTATAAAAAGGTGTCTCATTACCAAGGTGTCACACAAGAAACTTCTCATGATGGGTAAAAGCAAAGAACTCTATCAAGACCTTTGCAACCTTATCGTTGCAAAACATACTAAATGGCATTGGTTACAGAAGGATTTCTAAAGTTCTCAATTTTCCAGTGAGCACTGTTGGGGACATAATTCGGAAGTGGAAAGAACTTCAATTCACCCTAAACTGTCCCCGACCAGGTGCTCCTTTCAAGATTTCTGACAGAGGAGTGAAAAGAATTATCAGAAGAGTTGTCCAAGAGCCAAGGGCCACTTGTGGAGAGTTTCAGAAAGAACCTGGAATTAGCAGGTTGTCAGGGGATGTTATACACAACATCCAATGCAGGTGATCAGATCGCTGGGCTGCACCAAGGAATCAGGGACAAACGAGTAAATGAATAAAAAAGGTATGTTTATTGTTAATGATAAAGACACACGTGAAACCAAGACAGCAAACCAAAAACAAGTAAATGGTGAAAACACAGCAAACCCCCAAACCCACCTAACTATCTATCTAACTAATATAATACATAAGCAAGGAAACAAACATGAAATAAAAAATAAGGCATGGGCAAAAGCGACAAGGGAACAGAAAACAGGAATAATGAAGCAGACCAAGGAGCAGGGAACAGGAAACAGGGCTCAAGGTCAGGATACACAAACGGGGGTCAGGATACACAAACGGGGTTCAGGAACAAACAGGAACAGGCTGGAACAAGAGCAGGTACTGGCAGGGACAAGGGTTTAGCAGAGGAATTCTGAAGCACTGAGGCTAGTTCAGGGCGGGTTTATATAGTCCAGCAAAACCATGACAGGTGTGCTTGATGACAAGTCTGCAGTCCAGGCAGGGAGACCCCCCGCTGGTGGCCACTGGAATTACACCCTTTTGGTGCTGAATGTAATAGTGCCACCAACAGGAGAAACCGGAGATGACACCATTCCTGACACGCACTCACCGAATTCCAATGCCTACAGTCTCGCATTTAAACCACATGGATAGGGTTTCAAAGCAAGTATCCAAATTCCAGCCGTGTGTCTCACATATTCTCCACATGTAAATAATAAAAGTGCACCGATAGTGTAATACCATAGAAAAATGTTTTAATAAAATAACTTAAAACCTTCAATCTTTGCACTCACATTGTGAAAGTTCAAAATCAGCAAAAGTGATTACAGCAAGACTTTAAATCCTTCCAAAGCAGCGGATCTTACGGTCACGGCGGACCCAAGGTGTGCAGGCATGTAAATAAGTCTCACCCCTTCCTTGGTCCTGGATTTTAGCTCGTCCGCTTCCCCTGTGGCCACTAGGGGCACGCGCGCTGCTTGCCCCCGGATCCTATGCGAGTGCCGATGCGAGGGCTCCTGCGATTGCTCGTGACACACCGAGAACACACAGATCCCGATTCTCTGAGGGGAGAAGAGACTGATCGTCTGTTCATACAAAGTGTGAACAGCGATCTGTGAAAAAAGAAAACTAAAGCGCTGATGTGGATTCTCTGTAAAATAACAAAACACCAAAAAGAAATGTGTAAGCTGCAACCAACCAATTAGTGCTGTGACACCTGTTGCTATAAATCAATATAAAATATGTTGGTGCGCTTATCAAACTATCCCCATCTGTTGGAGTGGTGCTTATATATAAAATCCTAAACCATAAAAATACCCTGATATCATAATCAGTAAAGTGAATAAGTGAATAAGTGCAAATAAATAATCAATCAATAAAGTGAATAAATGCAAAAAAAATGCATCAAAAAACATATACCCTGATATCACAATCAGTAAAGTGAATAGGTGCAAATAAATATATCAATCAATAAAGTGAATAAATGCAAATAGATGCATCAAAAAACATATAAGGGAACGCACATCCCTAGATATATGTAGATGAAAAAAAAAAAATAAGGGGAGAAGGAGTCAGTGACGTCTTTGTATAGTGTTCGGCAAACACAGCGATAGCTGTATGAGCGGTGAAGCTGTCTGACCATTATAACAAAAGCGATTCAACTACTGCAAATGTGTGAGTGGGTTACATTGTTTGCCCAGTCTTGTAGCATTTAAAAACACTGCGCAATGATGGTTTTTCTTTTATCTTTATGTGAATCATCACCTTGCAAATGTAATTCATCATGCCACTGTTATCTGCGAGAATTGAAATACAAGCAAGTTTATCAAAGGCAATTGATTGGACATTTAGACCTCAGCTGGATTAACACAAACAGACACTATTTATTGTTTTTTTTTTTTTTTTTTTATCTACATATATCTAGGGATGTGTGTTCCCTTCTATGTTTTTTGATGCATCTATTTGCATTTATTCACTTTATTGATTGATATATTTATTTGCACCTATTCACTTTACTGATTGTGATATCAGGTTATATGTTTTTTGATGCATTTTTTTGCATTTATTCACTTTATTGATTGATTATTTATTTGCACTTATTCACTTTACTGATTATGATATCAGGGTATTTTTATGGTTTAGGATTTTATATATAAGCACCACTCCAACAGATGGGGATAGTTTGATAAGCGCACCAACATATTTTATATTGATTTATAGTGAACAGCGATCTCTCATCTCCCCTAGACAGTCCCATCCCCCCTTCAGTTAGAACACAGAGAGGGAACACAGTTAACCCCTTGATCGCCCCCTAGTGCTAACACCTTCCCTTCCAGTGACATTTTTACAGTAATTAGTGCATTTTTATAGCACTGATTGCTGTATTAATGCCAATGGTCCCAAAAATGTTTCAAAAGTGTCTGATGTGTCCGCCATAATGTCGCAGCCCTGATAAAAATCGCAGATCACCGCCATTACTAGTAGAAAAAAAATAATAATAAAAATGCTATAAATCTATCCCCTATTTTGTAGACGCTATAACTTTTGCGCAAACCAATCAATATACGCTGATTGCGATTTTTATTACCAAAATTATGTAGAAGAATACATATCGGCCTAAACTGAGAAAAAATTTGCTTTATTTAGAAACAAATGGGGATATTTATTATAGCAAAAATGACAAAATATTGTGTTTTTTTCAAAATTGTTGCTCTTTTTTTGTTTATAGGGCAAAAAACATAAACCGCAGAGATGATCAAATACCACCAAAAGAAAGCTCTATTTGTGGGGAAAAAAAGACATCAATTTTGTTTGGGTGCAGCGCTGCACGACCACGCACTTGTCAGTTAAAGCAACACAGTGCCGAATCGCAAAAAATGGCCTGGTCATTCAGCAGCCCAATCTTCCGGGGCTGAAGTGGTTAAAGATGATTAATGCCTTTTAAGGGTTCTAAGAGCCGAAATCCTGCCCTTCCACAACAGCAGCGGGATACCTCACTCACAGATAACAGGTGGGAACATGACGACCATGAAAAATCAATAAAATATACATAGTGCTCTCTGGTTGGCTAATACTGTCATTTATTGGTTAATAAAAGATTTACTCACAAACAGAGCTCTGATATCCCAGTGCTAGGATACAAACAGAGAAAGGTGGCTGCGGATGATGTCACAGAGTCCTACCGCACGCGTATCGTCCCTATGGGCGGGACTTCCTGAGCGGTGGCCATACACACCAAATCTGAACACGTGCAGCTTGACTCCAAAGGCTCTGTCTTATGCAGACTTTTCCAGGGGGACAGGGCAAGAAGGGGAGGACCTTTGCATACAGGATCAAGCAGCCTTTTTACACAATGCAGAGGATTAACCATTTAGGTTCCACAGTGAGTATAACAAGCATGCTATACTGCATACACAGATTGATTTTACTGTTATGGATTTAGTAACACTTTAATGGTCTGCTCTAAACACTAGTTTAGACTTGCAGTTGGAAGATAGTAAAAAATGTGTGCTTTACCACCCCACAACTGCTTCCCTCTAAGCTGCAAAAGCAGTAGTGGGGGGTGTACCGCCCACTGAATAACTTTTCTCATCAGCAGTATATAGCAGTCCTGTGACTTTTATCAGTGTTTGGTTAAAGCGTGTAGGAGGAGTTTTCATTCTCCTCTGATTGTCCTTTGAGGCTGCAGGACCCCTGACCCTCTGTCTGGACAGTGCTGTTTGGCCCTGTGCTGATCACATGCATCCTTCTACGAAAAAAAAAAAGCCTCTGTAGCAATACACACCAAAATGAGCATGTGCAGCTTGTCCTGAAGGCTCTGCTCATGCTTTACTGCACATACAGACTGCTTTTACGGTTGTGGGTTTAGTAACACTTTAAGGTGAAAAATACTGATAGTGCCATATAGTCATATAGTCAAAGCTATGGTATTCCCAGTAGTAACCTATGGCTGTGAAAGTTGGACCATAAGGAAGGCTGAACGCTAAAGAATTTATGCTTTTGAACTATGGTGTTGGAGAAGACTCTTGAAAGTCCCTTGGATGGCGAGAAGATCAAATCAGTCAATCTTGAAGGAAATCACCCCTGAATATTCACTGGAAGGACAGATCCTGAAGCTGAAACTCAAATACTTTGGCCACCTAATGTAAAGAGAGTACTCATTGGAAAAGACCCTGATGCTGGGAAATATGGAAAAAAAAGGAGAAGAGGACGACAGAAACAAGATGGATAGATAGCATAATTGAAACAACGAACATGAAGTTAAGAAATCTCCGGGAGGCAGTGGAGGACAGAAAAGCCTGGCGCACTATGGTCCATGAGGTCACGAAGAGTCGGGCACGGCTAAACAACTGAACACACAGTGAAAAAGGTGAAAAACCTTCTGTACTGCAGAATCCCCTCCAGCCTCCCCTCCTCATCCTTACCTGAGCCAGATCCAATCCAGCGATGTGCAAGAGAGCTCTTGCCGCTGTCTCCCCCCTCATTGGGCAGATTGATAGCAGCGGCGGCTGGTCCATAAGGGGTGCAGGGGCACAACCCCCTAATCTCTATGCACCGGCCCCTAATCTTCATGCGGGGCTCCAGACGCATAGATTTCTACTAGTTTTTTTTTTTGAAGCACGTGATTAGATCCTGAGGCTCTAATTGGATTCAAAATGATTGGGCTTGGGGGGCGCAGAGCACTGTGTAATGAGGCCACCCACTTGTGACATTAGCGAATCAACATTCCCTATTGTCTTCCTGCTTCTCCTCCCGGCCAATCAGGACAGGAAGCGGGTCCTAAGACCGGATTGGTCAGGAGGAGAAGCGACTGGATTGACCAGGAGGAGAAGCCGGGGAAGCTGCCCAAAACCTGGATGGGGTAAGTGCAAGGCTGGCAGGCTGGCTGGCGGGCGATTGCTCGATCGATTAAACGGGCGGTGGGGTTTGTTTGCTGTTCCCCCCTAAAAAATGAAGCACCAGCCGCCACTGAGCGGGAGCCATTGGCTCCCGCTGCTGTCAATCAAATGCTGTGCCGGAGCGAGATGCAGCGGGGCCGAGCCACCCGCTCTGTGTGAATAGACGCAGACAGGGTGGCTCAGGAGCGAGGCCTCACAGGTGCCCCCATGGAAAGCGGCTTTCTATGGGTACACTTGGTAAAGAGAAGCAGCCTGGAGCGCTAGCGGGGGACCTCAGAATAGGAGGATCAGGGCTGCTCTATGCAAAACCCTTGCACAGGGCAGGTAAGTATGATATGTTTGTTATTTTAATTTAACAAAAAAGAAGCTTTAATGATGCTTTAACCCCCCCCCCCTTCTATAATGGAGTGGGTCAGTGAGGTAAACAACATTATGTTAATGGAAGAAATGCAGGCCAATGTCCTGGACAAACAAGCTAAATTTTCATATGTCTGGAGTGTTTGGAGGCATTACTCCACTTCGGACAAACTCAGAGACTGCAAGGGACGAATTCCTCCTAAGTGTCATATATGACCCTGCAGTAAAACTTTGGTCGCACCCCATGGTTGCTTTGACAGATCGAGGTTCGCTGTCCCTCCCCCCCCCTCTTTGTTCTTCTTCAAACTATCCTATTCTTTTCCTTTCTTCAGTTCTCTTCTTATTCTTAACCCCTCTTTCCAGGTTTTCTACGATTTTTATAAATGCAATCTACCCTAAAAGTCTGCCTTCCCCCTGTGGGGGATTTTTCATGTTTTTCACCCCCTACATGTTAACAGTTATTGCACTTTACTATAGATAACGTGTTTAACAATTATTTATCTTAGTCTTTCTACTCAGTCTCCCTGAGTCCGAGGAAGCAGAAGGTTCCCATTGGGGCTTCCTAGACTGGGGTATACAACACCTAAAAGTCAACTGCCACATAGTCATGGGCCACAGACAAAGCAATATTGTAAATGACCATTGTTTGATTACTTGATTGCACTATTCTGACTTTTATATATTTCTGTACCCTGGGATATCTAGAGAACTGATGTCAGGTTTCTGGCATTGTTGTTATTTTTTTTCTTTGTTACTATGTCTTATAAACTTGTTGAAAATTAATAAAATCTAATTGAACCTTAATGATGCTTTAACTCTGTAAAATGGAAATTCAACATACTCCATGAAAAAACAAAAGTTTTGTTTTAACATATGCGATCGGTTTTCAAATCCTGGTACAAATTGTCCAATCAAAAAACTTTCTCTGTAGATCAGAGGCAGTTGACTACAATACCTATTGATGTGTATGTAGAGTAGAAGACATTTTTCATACAGCGAGACATAATAAATGTGTACATGTAGTGCAATCCAAGGCTCATCTCTACTTGTGTCCATCTATTCTGAATCCCCCATATGGTACACAAGCCAAAACACAACAACAACAGTACAGCTGTACCTATAGAGGTAATACACAAAAGGAAGAGTCATCTAGTGAGGAGGACAAGTCCTGACCTCTGCCGGGTTAATTATGTGAGATCTAACGTTAAAACCACTTGATCTTACCGGATCTAACAAATAGCTTCCAAAATAGTTAACTGTTTGGTCAATTTTTTGATAAGGGGGGGCTGGTGACGGGTTAGCCCCCCCAGCAAATGACTGTTAATATTGCTGCTTCTGTGTGAGATCTAATGCAAACAACGGTTGATCTAACCTGATCTAACAAAGATCTAACAAACTGCATAAGATTTCTTTCAAAAACTTTGATATGGGGGGGCTAACCCAGCAGAGGTCAAGTCCTGTCATGTGTGCCAGTTGTTTACAGCCCCTGTTGTGCCTTCTTGTAAAGGAATGCAGGAAAAGCCCCGAGCCAACCATCAGTATTTTTACTGGCAGCCAGTAAAAAGCAGGCAATTTTCTCCTGCCAGTAAATGCCAGTAAAAAAGAAAAGGTTGGCAGTAAAAAATATGGCTGTGATGCTCGGTCCGGATCCAGCCAAGACTATACGAGTGCCTGTTACAGGTGTTCATGGTGGCTTTGGTTAGAGGCGGTGCCTGAGCATGTCCTGGGATGTCATGGTGCAAGGGAGCCAAGCAGAGCGGCCAGAGCCTTGTGTGTGGGTCTGCGGGATGGGAGCAAGGCAGGCCAGGAGCAGGACCATCAGTGCTGTTTGGACTGGAGGAACCACCTGGCTTGGAAAGAGACTATCACTGTGACTCAGGAGGGGACGTGTTGTGTCGGTAATCTGTAGTGCTGAACACTGCTGTCAGTGTCACTGTGAGAGTCAATTTCATGTGTGTGCCGCCCATTCTAATTTCTTGCCCTCCTGAGGCCAGTCCCTGAGCTACTTACTTACTATATCGAAAATAAAATAAGAAATATGTTTTTTGCCTTATTATCTACCTTAAATCACACTGCTAATCACATATTGTACTTGTTTGTAGCCCAAATACTGAAATTAGTACTTAAAACTGTCATTTTGTAACTTTTGGAAATGCCAGTAAAAACGTGGCGGTGCCAGTAAATTTTGGGTGTCGTGTCAGTAAATTTCAATCTGTTAGGTTGGCAACACTGCCCCGAGGCAAGAAAGAAAAGGGTGGTGTTTAAAGCTTTTTTAATTGCCAGCACACTTTCAATTGAAGTAAACTTAAACAAACAAGAGCTTGTGATCAATTTAATTTGCAGCATTGTGCAAAGTGACAGCAATACATAGAAAATATAAGCAGAAATGTGATTATAAACACAGCCATATATACAAAGCAGACTTTGGGCTTGTTCAGCCTCATTAATAAATGCTGATCAATGCTAGGACAAAGGTTGAAGTATCGTGCTAATGTAGCCCTCATCCCTAGAACATGTAGCGTACAGAATACCCTCTAAACCAGGGGTCTCCAAACTTTTTTAAACAGGGGGCCAGTTTACTGTCCTTCAGACTTTAGGGGGGGGCGGACTGTGGCCACTGGGAGTAGAAAAAGTCCTGACTTCAGTGAGGAAAAAAAGCCCCATCTTTGGCGTCAGTGGGAGGAATTGTGCCCCATCATTGCTGTCAGTGGGAGGAATTGTGCCCCATCGTTGGAGTCATTAGGAACAATTGTTGGTGTCATTGAGAGGATTTTTGTACCATTGTTGGTGTCATTGGACCCAACTGTTGTTTGTTTATGACATTGGGAGGAATTGTGCCCTATCACTGGTCTCAGGGGGGGGGGTATTTATTAGGAACAATTGTTGGTGTCATTGGGAGGATTTTTGCCCCATTGTTGGTGTCATTGGTCACAAATGTTGGTGTCATTAGGAGAAAGAGTGGCCGTTTGTTGGTTTCAGTGGGAGGAGTTGTGCCCCATCGTAGGTGTCAGTGGGAAGCAGTGTGCCACATCATTGGTGTCATTGGACCCAATTGTTGGTGTCATTGGGAGGAATTGTGCCCTATCACTGGTCTCAGGGGGAGGGGTGGAAATTATGCCCTATTGTTTGTATCAGTGGATGAAATTGTGTCCCAAGGGCTGGATAAAAGCAAGCAAAGGTCTGCTTCTGCCCCCCCCCCCCCCCCCCGGCCCACAGTTTTGGAGACAGCTCTAAACCATCAATTGGAGTGGGGGACTATTATTGGCTACTATATACATAAAAAAGTTCTGACTTCAGTGGGGAAAAACAATGCCCCATCCTTGGTGTCAGTGGGTGGAATTGTGCCCCATCATTGCTATCAGTGGGAGGAATTGTGCGCCAGTGTTCGTGCTATTGGGAGGAATTGTGCCCCATCATTGGAGTCATTAGGAACAATTGTTGGTGTCATTGAGAGGATTTTTGCCCCATTGTTGGTGTCATTGGACCCAATTGTTGGTTGTTGGTGTCATTGGGAGGAATTGTGCCCTATCTCTGGTCCCGGGGGGGTTGTGAATTATGCCCCATTGTTTGTAGCAGGGGATGAAATAGTGCCCCAAGGGCCAGATAAAAGCAAGCAAAGGTCCGCATCTGGCCCCAGTTTGGAAACCACAGCTCTTAACCATCAATTGGAAGGGGGACTATTATTGGCAACTTAAATATATAGAAAAAGTCCTGACTTCAAAGGGGAAAAACAATGCCCCATCCTTGGTGTCAGTGGGAGGAATTGTACCCCATAGTTGGAGTCATTAGGAACATCTGTTGGTGTCATTGGCAGGATTTTTGCCCCATTGTTGATGTAATTGGTCACAATTGTTGGTGTTATTAAAAGGAAGAGTGCTACTTTGTTGGTGTCAGTGGGAGGAGTTGTGCCCCATCGTTGGTGTCAGTGGGAAGAGTTGTGCCCCATCATTGGTGTCATTGGACCCAATTGTTGATGTCAATGGGAGGAATTGTGCACTATCACTGGTCTCAGGGGGGGTTGGGAATTATTCCCCATTATTTGTATCAGTGGATGAAATAGTGCCCCAAGGGCCGGATAAAAGCAAGCAAAGGGCCACATCTGGCCCCCAGCCCGCAGTTTGGAGACCACAGCTCTAAACCATGAATTGGGGGGAAACTATTATTGGCTACTCGGATATATAACAGCATATATAGTAAAAACTATTTTTATTTATGCAAAAGCCTAAAAGACAGTCTACAACCAAATGCGGTAAAAGAATGCCGTTAAACACATATACTTAGTGTTGACATAAAAATCCCAAATACAATCTTAAACCAGACAAAACACATCAGCAATGTGAAAAAAAGGTATTTACCTGCCGAGTTAAAAAGTAAAACACACACTGTGAATTATATCTTATTATTACAGAGGGGCTGGCAGGAGTTGGGATCACTGGCTTTATAACCACTTTAAGTAGTGGAAGTGTGGATTATGGAGAGATGGGGTGGTGATGTCACACTCTTCACCTCTTCCAATTGAGAAAATGTAAAGCATTCTCTGAATGGCGCCCGTGCCGAGTAGTTGACCTTATGTGGTCACAATGCAGCAGGGCAGCTGCTCAGAGCGGGACCTGGAAGGAAGTAGAGATCCGTGTCTACTTCAGTCATTTGCAGCTTCCAAGGGCATCAGCCAGGTATGGTATACACAGCGGGTAAAATAAGTATTGAACATGTCACCATTTTTTAGGTGAATATATTTGTAAAGGTGCTATTGACATGAAATTTTCACCACATGTCGGTAACAACCCATGCAATCCATACATACAAAGACACCAAAACAAATACGTTTGGAAATGAAGTTATGTGTGTAGCGCCCTGCTCCTTATGGGCAGGTGCTATTAATGTAAATTTAAGCTTGTCTGCTGCTGTAGTTTGGCTCAGGCTAATTATGATAACTTTGCTGGTTCCTGTATCAGTTTAGCTGGGTTGTGGTAATTTCGACTTGACCGGAGGTGTCGCTGTTGCCACCGGTAAGTGTTGGAAATGCAACATGCTGGATGTATTGGGTACCCCTTTTACTCAGAAACAGCCCGGTGGGAGTGGTTCACTTGCTGTGCATTTTGGGTATGGGTATTTAAGGTACAGGCGCCATTTTTTGTGGTTCGTCTCTTGTCATTGTGGTCCCAGACCTGAAGGCCCTCCTGGCCAAAGGGGGCCAGGGCAGATCTGCTGCCTCAGGGCCTGCTGGCCTGAGGCGTTGCTACTACGAAAGTAGCCCCAGAAGTCCTGGAGCCTGCTGATCCAAAGGGTGGTCCCGTGCTGTCTTGCCTGTGGGGAGAAGCCGATCGATTGGAGGAGACCAGGGGAGGACTTCTCTAGAGGTGACCGAGCCAAGTATGCTGATATCTCGTGAGGAGCCTGGAAACCCAATAGGGGGATGCAACCTGGATCATCTAACTCACAGTATCGCCAGGTCAGCTGAAAGAATCTGGTAATGTGCAGCTAAACGTTAAATCTAATCAAAGTTCGGTTACACCATCCTGTGGCAGAGGATTGTGTAACGACCGCAACGATTATCTGTTTTTTTTCATCAAGTCTGTGGCAGAGACTGTGTTCGAGCATTGCACCCGGCTGCTAGGTCAGTGAGAGAGGCCTATCCGGTGATTGCTATATCCAGTTGGGGAGACCAGTAGTCCTCTGGATAAGTAGAAATACCCTGACTCGCAATCTAAGGTACCTGAATCTCCCTTAATCCTCCATCCCTATTCTTTTGGATTCAAAGAATAAAAGAATTGCAACAAAAGAAACTAAGTGTTTGGTGCAGACATCATTTAATACTCTTTTTTTCCTCCTCATCATTGTGACCCCTGTGACGAACACGAGGTAACGGTAAGCCCAATCTAAATCAGCCGCTCCTTCGGGGTAAGTGCTACATGTGTAATAAAATAGAATGACACAGGGAAAAAGTATTGAACACGCTAACTGAAATGTATTTAATACTTGGTACAAAATCCTTTGTTGGTAATGACAGCTTTAAATGCAGGCTCCTGTATGGAGAAAATAGTCACATGTATTTCTCAGGGGTGATTTTGGTCCATTCTTCCACACAAACAGTCTTCAAATCTTGAAGGTTCCATGGGCATCTTCTATAAACTCTGACCTTTAGTTCTTTCCATAGATTTTCTATTGGATTCAAGTCAGGTGATTGGCTGACCCATTCTAGCAGCTCTAGGGGTTATTTATTAGGAACAATTGTTGGTGTCATTGGGAGGATTTTTGCCCCATTTTTGGTGTCATTGGTCACAAATGTTGGTGTCATTAGGAGAAAGAGTGGTTGTTTGTTGGTTTCAGTGGGAGGAGTTGTGCCCCATCGTAGGTGTCAGTGGGAAGCAGTGTGCCGCATCATTGGTGTCATTGGACCCAATTGTTGGTGTCATTGGGAGGAATTGTGCCCTATCACTGGTCTCGGGATTAGGGGTGGAAATTATGCCCCATTGTTTGTATCAGTGGATGAAATTGTGTCCCAAGGGCTGGATAAAAGCAAGGAAAGGTCTGCTTCTGGCCCCCCCGGCCCACAGTTTTGGAGACAGCTCTAAACCATCAATTGGAGGGGGGGACTATTATTGGCTACTATATATATAAAAAAGTTCTGACTTCAATGGGGAAAAACAATGCCCCATCCTTGGTGTCAGTTGGTGGAATTGTGCCCCATCATTGCTGTCAGTGGGAGGAATTGTGCGCCAATGTTCGTGTTATTGGGAGGAATTGTGCCCCATCATTGGAGTCATTAGGAACAATTGTTGGTGTCATTGAGAGGATTTTTGCCCCATTGTTGGTGTCATTGAACCCAATTGTTGGTTGTTGGTGTCATTGGGAGGAATTGTGCCCTATCACTGGTCTTGGGGGGTTGTGAATTATGCCCCATTATTTGTAGCAGGGGATGAAATAGTGCCCCAAGGGCCAGATAAAATCAAGCAAAGGTCCACATCTGGCCCCCGGGCCGCAGTTTGGAAACCACAGCTCTAAACCTTCAATTGGAGGGAGGACTATTATTGGCTACTTAGATATATAGAAAAAGTCCTGACTTTAGTGGGGAAAAACAATGCCCCATCCTTGATGTCAGTGGAAAGAATTGTACCCCATAGTTGGAGTCATTAGGAACATCTGTTGGTGTCATTGGCAGGATTTTTGCCCCGTTGTTGATGTAATTGGTCACAATTGTTGGTGTCATTAAAAGGAAGAGTGCTACTTTGTTGGTGTCAGTGGGAGGAACACGAGGTAACGGTAAGCCCAATCTGAATCAGCCACTCCTTCGGGGGTAAGTGCCACATGTGTAATAAAATGGAATGACACAGGGAAAAAGTATTGAACATGCTAACTGAAATGTATTTAATACTCAGTACAAAATCCTTTGTTGGTAATGACAGCTTCAGCAGGCTCCTGTATGGAGAAAATTGTCACATGTATTTCTCAGGGGTGATTTTGGTCCATTCTTCCACACAAACAGTCTTCAAATCTTGAAGGTTCCATGGGCATCTTCTATAAACTCTGACCTTTAGTTCTTTCCATAGATTTTCTATTGAATTCAAGTCAGGTGATTGGCTGGCCCATTCTAGCAGCTCTAGGGGTTATTTATTAGGAACAATTGTTGGTGTCATTGGGAGGATTTTTGCCCCATTTTTGGTGTCATTGGTCACAAATGTTGGTGTCATTAGGAGAAAGAGTGGTTGTTTGTTGGTTTCAGTGGGAGGAGTTGTGCCCCATCGTAGGTGTCAGTGGGAAGCAGTGTGCCGCATCATTGGTGTCATTGGACCCAATTGTTGGTGTCATTGGGAGGAATTGTGCCCTATCACTGGTCTCGGGATTAGGGGTGGAAATTATGCCCCATTGTTTGTATCAGTGGATGAAATTGTGTCCCAAGGGCTGGATAAAAGCAAGGAAAGGTCTGGCCCATTCTAGCAGCTTTATTTTCTTTCTTTGAAACCAATTGAGAGTTTCCTTGGCTTTGCATTTGGGATCATTGTCTTGCTGAAATGTCCACCCTCGTTTCATCTTCATCATTCTGGTAGACTGGTAGATGGCAGCAGATTTTTATTAAGAATGTCTTGGTACATTCTTCAATAATATGAAGTTTGCCAGTACCAAATGCTGAAAAACAGCCCCACATGTGGGGGGGGTGGGGGGTTTGGGTTGATGTGCAGTGCCATTTGACCTCCAAAGGTGGTGTGTGGATTATGAAATTCAATTTTGGTCTCACCTGACCAGACTATATTCTCCCAGTATTTCACAGGCTTGTCTAAATGTTGTGCAGCAAACTTTAAACGAGCTTCAACATGCTTTTTCTTCAGCAATGTAGTCTTGCGTGGTGAGCATGCATACAGGCCTTGGCAGGTGAGTGCATTACTTATTGTTTTCTTTGAAACAATTGTACCTGTGTCAGGAACGGTGTCATCTCCGGTTTCTCCTGTTGGTGGCACTATTACATTCAGCACCAAAAGGGTGTAATTCCAATGACCACCAGCGGGGGTCTCCCTGCCTGGACTGCAGACTTGTCATCAAGCACACCTGTCATGGTTTTGCTGGACTATATAAACCCGCCCTGAACTAGCCTCAGTGCTTCAGAATTCCTCTGCTAAGCCCTTGTCCCTGCCAGTACCTGCTCTTGTTCCAGCCTGTTCCTGTTTGTTCCTGACCCCCGTTTGTGTATCCTGACCTTGAGCCCTGTTTCCTGTTCCCTGCTCCTTGGTCTGCTTCATTATTCCTGTTTTCTGTTCCCTTGTCGCTTTTGCCCATGCCTTATTTTTTATTTCATGTTTGTTTCCTTGCTTGTGTATTATATTAGTTAGATAGATAGTTAGGTGGGTTTGGGGGTTTGCTGTGTTTTCACCATTTACTTGTTTTTGGTTTGCTGTCTTGGTTTCACGTGTGTCTTTATCATTAACAATAAACATACCTTTTTTATTCAGTTTCTCGTTTGTCCCTGATTCCTTGGTGCAGCCCAGCGATCTGATCACCTGCATTGAATGTTGTGTATAACATCCCCTGACAGAATTCTGAAGCACTGAGGCTAGTTCAGGGCGGGTTTATATAGTCCAGCAAAACCATGACAGGTGTGCTTGATGACAAGTCTGCAGACCAGGCAGGGAGACCCCCGCTGGTGGCCACTGGAATTACACCCTTTTGGTGCTGAATGTAATAGTGCCACCAACAGGAGAAACCGGAGATGACACCGTTCCTGACAGTGCGTTCCTTTAGGGGAGTGGAATCACAGACACACTGGTGTGGTGGATGGAATAGAAGAACCTCACATCGATTTTGGATTTTCTTTAAACACTTTATGGACTATTTTTTATATATTATTTTGTCTTTTTGATTGATCAGTTTTCACTGTTCCATCATCTCATTTCACTTGTCACAGGGTGTAATTTGAATTTATTATTCATTTTTTGTTCAACATTTTATTTTTATTCTAGTTACAGTGTATATATATATATATATATATATATATTTTATATTTATGCTTAGTATCCTATAGTCACTTTTCACTTTGGGGTGATCAAACACCTACTTCAGCATTTATTCAGCGCCACTATTTTTTACTTATTGTCATATATTCAATTTTTATTGACAAGTGGTTAAAATTCAGTTTTCATTTGACTTATTTTAAAGTGGCAGCTTCCAGATATATTGTCTGTCCTGAGGCGTAGTGGTGGTATCTTGAGTAGTGGCGAGTTTGTTCTTAAAATTACCAACAGGGAGTGATATACCGGGATGATGCCCGCAGCTGCAGGCATCATCCCAGTACTGTTTTTTAGAGCCGGCGATCGGCTTTCCTGGTATAACAACTGATGCAGCTAAAAGCTGCTCGGCTGTTATACTGGGGAAGCGGAGGGGACGTCCCCCCCTCCCACCGCCTCCCGCCGCTCTTACCAGGCCTCCCGTTCCATCGGTCCAACATTTCACAGGCAGTGAGGGGAAATCACCCCAAAGGGACACAGACAGAGAGAAAATCCTGGTAGCGTTCCGACTATTCCCTACTCTATTCCAAGGCTGAATACAAATCCTTTGTCTAGAGCAGTGTCTTTTTTTTTTTTTATTTATTAATTTTATTTGCATAATTTGCAAATATTCACGAGGCGGAGAAAAAAAATTAGTTTTAAAAATGAATTATTCACATTTTTAAATGAATGAATACGTTTTACTTTGATTTTTTTGATTTTTTTTTGTAATTTAGCAAAATATAATTTATAACAATCGAGAAACTTCAGTAAAAGAAAGCAAAGAAATTCCAAATAAACTTTAGTCCCCCCTTACTTCAGAGCCCCTCTTGCTTAAGGGTCCCCATCAGAGGCCCATCTTGCAGGGGGCCGTATTTGGCCTGTGGGCTGTAGTTTAGAGACAAAAATAGGAACCAAATCTCCTGCTTGAGAGTGCGGCCAACAAACAGTCAGAATCTCCTCGACTTGATCAACTTCCGCACAGGCTGTGCTGCCACTCATAGCGGGCCGGGGAAACCCACGGGGAATGACTGGCTGAGAAAGATAAGGAACAGAGGGCGCACTTTTGCAACCATTTTATTATTAAAATTGTGTTACAAATATATACTCGCAAATACTGGTAAGAATCAGACGTATCGAATACAAGAGAAGCTCCAACTAGCCTGTAAAAGGGCTTACCTATAGGTAGTGTAAATATCTTCTAAACGTGCACTGCTTAGGAGATATTTACATTACATGCAGCCAGTGACATCGCTGGCGCATGCGCTCTGAAGGAACGGCCACCTGTGCCATTCCTTCAGAGCCCTTTGCCGCAAACGGCGGCTCCCGCACGCATACGCGAGAGTGACATCATCACGACTTTAGACAGTCACAGAGCAGGAGTCCGCAAGCCCCGAAGGGTGAAGAGTGGAGCCAATGCAGCGCTGACTTCTTGGCACAGGAGGGCTTCTTTTTAAGCTAAGTTTTAAACAATGTGCTAGTATGCAATGCATACTAGCACATTATGCCTTTACCTTCCTTGCAGGTTGTAAAAAAAAAAAAAAAAAAGGCCAGTGGTTTACAACCGCTTTCACCCAACTGGATGGAAAATGAATGGCTGGACAGTGACTGCATCCTATCAGAAGGAATCACTGTTTGGGTATTCAAACAGCTGCAGGTGCTGTGGCTGTCGGAATACAATAGCCCCCAGATGAAGGCTTGTCAGTCGAAACATGTTGGGTGGACTCCCCACGATCACCGCGTTTGATATATAGATAAGCTTATTCCGATCTCCTAATATGTGAGTGTTCTCTTTTTACTGTTTTAATAAAATTATGTTTTTAAACGATATCATGCCATGTGAGCTTTATTTCTCCCATGGCATGTAAATCTATCCGGTTGGCCTGTTGATGAGTTTGGACGGTTGAAGCTGAGACGGCATCTTTATCTCCCCCCCCCCCTTTTTTGGAACTTGAGGACACCTGAGGATCCATCTTGCCAGCCCTGGTGGCTAAACCCGCCTTCTGAGACTTGTAAGACGTATGTCTTCTCAAGTCATCTGGTTCCGGTAAGCCTCCTCTGATGCTTCGGTGGTGGTTCTGACACTTACTTAGACTCCATTATTATTTGGTGTTTATTTATCCACGTGGCAGACGCTTCTCATCGTTGTTCTCATTATCCAACCTTCAGAGACTTTTGGTGGCGGGTGCTGAATCCCATTGAGATCATAGATTTCAATATTTATGGACATTGAGTTTTTTTCCTTTACTTTGATAATTTTCACATTGCCTTTTTCACTGTTTATTAATATCAATTCATATGATAATGTGTGACACTAGCATATTTTTGATTTTGTTTGATTAGTTGTATATTATTCTGAATTATTTTATTCCCTTTTTTGGGTCCTCCAGGAATGGTTTGGGCTTAGTTCACTGTGTTTATTGAGTACTTACACATATAGCGCTACACTATATACACTTTTTATTTTCTTTTTTCCTTTGTCTAAGAGGTGTGTCAGCTGCTTATTGTGTAACCATTCTCTACCACTATTGGTGCAGCGCTGTACTTACCCCTCTTCTGGAATACAATAGCCGCCCATGTATTTCTCTGTCCACATTGTTTATCATGGATGGAGGAATCTATTGAATTTATCTTGTTAACTCTATGGGCTGAAAGGGAGAAATCTAATGGTGTATGACTGGTCTTATAGGGTATAAGTGACTTATTTGCAAAAGCTTTCCATCACAACCAATTAGCTTGCCTATTAAGAAAAAGCAAGAATCAGGTTGGTATGGGCAGCTGTTCAAGTTTTTTGTTTTTATCCTTTAAAAACTGTCTCAACCATGCTTTAAACTTTTATTTATTTATTTATTTATTTATTTATTTATTTATTTATTTTTGCACAGCTTGAATTCTTTAAGAAAAATGTTTCCTGCTCATCCGAACTTGAGCAAAGTAATGTGTTTGAGTCGCAAGCGTTTGGTCTGTAATATTGCTCTGGGCTTGTTTGACTGAATCCTGTAAAAAGAATTACATTATCGCCAGTATTTTCATTGCCTGCTATTACCAGGGATACCAGCTGCACAGAAATGTATAGACTGCCATATAAAATGCAGACAAAAAAAAAATTAAAGTTGTTCATAAAGCTAATGGGGAAAAAAAAAAAAAATCTGGTTGTACTGAATGCAACAGATGGATTAATAATGCACAATTTACGATGATCTAAAAACATCATACCTAAAGCAACACAAGGTTTATTGGACAGATATTATTGTGTCTGCATTTTCTAATGCATGTTTTTGTTTTGTCAATGATCACACACGTTTGGCTGCCTTTTTTTATTCTGTAGACTCACTTCTGGTTTCTTTATAGAGTCTCAATTCTGCCTCCAGACACACTCGGCTCCTTTTCTGACCTTTGCTGTGCTGTCTTATCATCTGCCCCACCTGATACCGGTGAATGTGTACTTTTAATATGATTTTTTTTTTTTTTTAACTAAATGGAAGTGTGTGTATATTTTCTTATGAAACAATAAAATTAATGTGATATAATGTGATATATAGTACAATCTTAAATGTGTATTGATTACTTATAGTTACACTTTGTTAAATGTTAATACTGTTTTGTGTGTGTAGCACCCTGATGTTTAGGCAGGGTTTCTAGTAAATTTAACTGCCGGGTATAGTTGCTTTGGCCAATTGATAGGGGATCAATTGATTCCACCCTAATTCTGGAATTGCTGCACTTTTCTCTTCTGTCACTAGATAACCGGGTATCTGGTGGCATTGGATAAGACAAGGGCATTGCAGGGACAGATTAGGAATAGATGGGGTGTCTCAGCCAATGGGCAGGGATCTTCTTGGGTCCCTTAGCCTGCTCGAAGAGCCTATTTATTTGGGTGAGGTAAGGTGATTGGGGTTCTGAGCCACCTGGACGGCTGTCTGGACTTGTGTTGTACTGTCCCGGGCTGCTAGGCTGGAGCCTGGGGCCTATCCCGGGGACATCTGGCTGCTAGACTGTCTGAGGGCCTATCCAGAAGCAAGAGAGCAATGTAGGGTTGGGACTGTGGCCTGCAGTCCAAACATAAGTGACAGTTCTGCTGGCTGGAGAACCTGTCGTTGAAGAAAGTAGAGGGGAAGCTGTCGCCACTAAGGGACCATCCACCTTGTTACTGGGGACCACTGAGTAGCTGAAGCTGGTACAGGAGCAGTATTCTCACCAACCGGGGATGGTGACGAATTGGGAAACTCCAGCAGGTGTCAAGCCAGGGACCCAGCCAGCAGGGGTGACGCTTGCAGAGCAGCCTTGTGTGTCAAGCCAGGGATCGAGCAGGCCAGTGGGGTGACGCTTGAGAAGTATCTTGGATGCCAAGCTAGGGACCCAGCAGGGATGTGGGGCTGAAGCTTGAGGAAGATACTGAGTGAGAAGGTTGGAAGAGCTCAGGGGATCCAGTGGCAGTGGATCAGTAAGTCTAGTGAGAAAGACTGGGAGCTCAGTTGAGTGAAGATCTACAATAGGAGATTGTAGAGGAAGTAAAAGAGTTCATTGTAACCTTTTGTTAGGAACTGTTCAAGATTGTTGCCATAGGAGACAGCGTGTCTACACATGCAGATGTGATGTCCGGCTGGGTGCCTTTCCCTGCATGGCTGTCTACCTAATAGAAGTCACAGAATCTGACAATTAACATTGCAACTACTAAAGGGTGCCCTGGCCCTAAACCCTCTCTCCCACGGTTCTGTTAACGCCCATGAATCTACCTTTCATTACACCCACCATGCCTCGTAAGCCACTCTACATAGGATGTCAGCTGTCCCTGACTCTAGAGGTTCTCATTAGACCAAAGGGGACCTGGGACTTGGCTACATATGTGGTAGTAAATTCATAGTATAATGTAAATAATAAAATGTGTATATACATCTCTGATGATTGTGTTAATTGTTGCCACATACATACTATAGTCTACAGGTATACACACAATACTTATAATGCTATAGTCTACAGTATTTATTTTGTCTTGTTCAAACTTCAAAGTGTGGAGTCACCCTGTGGGAAATTATTAAAAATGGTATTCTCTTTGGGCTAAGATTCAGGATCTGCTACAAACATTATTATCTACGCCCATACCTTTGAATCCCATGCATTTCCTTCTAGGCCTCCCTCTCCCAGGAATATCTAAAGCATCACGGAAACTTATGTCCTTTATCCTTTTGGCCGCAAAGAGAGCTATCCCTAGACATTGGCTCTCCACTTCTCCCCCCACATTCCATCACTTACTTTCCATAATAGCTGATATACGTGGGATGGAACACTTGACTGCTAAAATTGATGGATGAAGGGTGACAATAAACACTAGACAGTAAGGTACATTTTGATGTTAAGTTGCGGGATGAATTTGGGGTCAGGCACTATAACTAGTAAAGTTAAAACAGAGAAATGAGAGGTAAAACAGAATACTTTATATGTTGTCAGAGAGGAAAGATGGGATGAGCACTATGGCTGCCCGTCTGATCATAGAAGCTAGAGTATGTGAAGTATGGGATTACACTACATGGGATGCAAAGGATATCAGAACAAAATAGGAAAGAAGAATTTAAGCAGGGAAATATTAAAGAGTTAAAAGAAAGTGAGAGAATGATATGCATGTGTTGTGTACAAATGGGAAAAATGTAAGTGATTTTAGAGAGATATTTGTGTATGTGTGTGAATGCTGGAACCTTTAGTTCTAACTCTTGTGTGTGTGTCATGTATGCAGATGTGACCCCCTCCTTTGCGCTCTCATGAAAGAATGTAGCTGGGATGAGAGCTCAGTGATAAGCTGGAAGGACACCATGCCTATTTCTGTTTTTTAGACAAAACATTTATAACAAAATGTGCCGGGTTAATTAATCTAATGATAAACAATGTGATCACATCATTTTTTAATCTGTTTTCCAAACATGGTAAAATGAAGATTACATTTAACGGTGTATTACACAAATTGAATATCCTTTGATAGTGGAAACAGTGCATTTAAAAAAGGGAAATTAAGTAAAATTAAGTAAAATGTCCTAATTTAAGGAAATTTATCTCTGGATATATACATATATATATATATATATATATATATATATATATATATATATATATATATATATTAGAATTAGGGTGTGATATTGAGATTATCACTTGAGTATTAATTTCTGATATAAGTTTAACAATTTTATTAATAATATAGATATATTGTAACTGGTTTAGACAACCTTTGGTTGGAAATGAAATCCAGGTTATTGGGGAAATTTGTAAAAATGGGATTAGTTTAGATTAAGATAACAATTTTGTAATTTTACCTTTATTGAGAGAAAACAAAAAGATTAAGATGAAGTTGTTAATTGGAATGCAGGTGCCATAATATTTAACAAAACCAAGATGGATGGGATACATAAGAAGTTTTTCTACAAAAATTAAATCTAAAGGGCTGATAATAACTTGACGGTCCATGATGTGAGAGTAATAATAAATAAAATGTAAATATAACAGACCCATCACATCAAGTCCACACACCCTGTTAGGATAGATGCAACCTGCAGCCAGTTGTTTTATAGTTTTTGATGTGGCTGAGAGCTTTCTGGTCTGTCATATACAGATTGTTGGTCCTTTTGTTTTTATTTATTTTTATTTTTGAAATCCAAAGCAGAATGTGTGGATTGTGAAATGATGTGCCTCTTTTCCTTGTAAGTACAGTGGTATAAGCAGAAGAATACTTTGGATTTATTGGACATCTCTGCATGACCGCAGGGTATTGTTATCATTTATTATGTTATGACATCAGGAAAATAATGTCAAATGGAAACTAAGGACTTGTGTTATCTAGCTAAAACTAACAACAGAGCATGCAATGAGAAATTATAATATTGCCAGGAAAAAAGTTGCCTTTTTGAAATATGAAACTGGAGTTCTTACACAAACAGCATGATAGAAAACAAGCCATTGAAATATATTTATGGAAGCTGGACCCAGAAATGAGGGGTTCACCCCGATATATCAGAGCTGTAGCTTTTTTTTCCCATTAAATCTTTATTTTATTAAATCCATACAGAAAAGTATATTGATAGATAGAAAGATAACAGCGTCACGTATAGGTTACAATCTGAAAATTACAACAATAGATTTTAACAATGAGTAAAACAGAATATAATTGAGTTGTTGATAAACACAATACATCATGAGTGTGGGCAAATGGGATTGCAAATGGGTGAGAATGCAAAATGTCTATATTATAAATCATAGCATATAAAATAGTTTTTTAACATTGTGATCTTTGTAAAGAAAACAGTATGATAATAAACCTGTTCAAAGCAATATTTTATGGGTCAAAGTATGTTGTATGGTTGTGTCTGAGGCAACAGTTTATCCATATATCTGCAACAAAATGTAGTAGTAATTCTGACTTATGCCTCTCAGGGGAAGGATATTATGTTTAGTCTGGTATTAAGTCATAGAATAATAATGAAACCTATCATAGTAGAGTGTTGAATAGTTGTGGACCAAAGCACAGTAAAATATGCGATAATATGGGCAAGAGATCTTTCCTGTCCCTGGCTCAGCCTTGGGGCTACCGGAAAGTTTCTATTCAGGGGGAATGTGTTCCAGGTGTGTAAGCCTAATATATTATGGATTATTATCTGCAGGGATATTGGTCTTATCACATCCTGTACTTTTCGTAGATTACAAAAAGATATATCCAGATGCCCAAGTCGGGATCTTACGAGTATGCATTTTGTCTGTATGGACATGTTTTCTGAATATCCAGTGGCAAATGCTACTGCAAAGGCCACAGAAAAAAGTGTTCTCAGTAGTTTGTAAGTACAGAGTGCCAGAATTTACAGAGAAAATCATTTTTATAGGAGAGTCCTTACTAGAAGTTTTGAGGTTTTATTTTTACACTCCCTACTGTCTACAATGTAGCAGAAAAAGTAGAGTAAGAAACTAGAAAACTTTTGCCTGACTGTTTTCTTATATTTTATTACACCCCTAAGTGGATGTTGGACTCTCTCCCTATGGGAATTGGTTTGGTAGTGTGTTACTCACTTGCTAATATTTTGTCTTAGCAGCTGAAGTCCTCCATTTGGATCTCACAGAGAATGTTGCTGATATTTTAAGGTTTTTGACAAACTCATTTATGTGTTTTCTCCCCAATTCCAGATCCTAAAAGTTTGGAAGGATCTAAAACTAAAGCCAGGTGACTTGTGGATTGTTAAGAGACATTTATATATAAGGAAATGTTTGGAGACTCAATACAGCATCTATTTCAGGTACAGTTGTGCAAAACTTGAAGGAAAAGTCACCCGGATCCACACCAGACACTGCAAAAATGACTATATTAAAGAAATCTCTGTGTTTGATTTGTTTCCCTCTTGCGATCACAGTCTAGGGTACTTTTTGATTCAATTACTTTAATTGTAATGGATATATATATATATATATATATATATATATATATATATAAAATGTGATTTGAAAAGTAGTTTAGCCATGTTGAAGTCATATTTGTCCTTTGTACGTCTTCCATTTTATGTAGAATTGTGTTTACATATGCTGATTATTCAGCATGCCAATAATTAAGCTAAAAGGCCATTCTGGCCACAGGAGTGTACAGCCAGTACTCTGTTATCAATCATTTGTTTTTCACAATGAAAAGTCATTTTGTAATGAAAAATCTGCTCAACTATTATATTCTCCACAATGGAGTTTTGCCTTTTTGGCCAGGACTACCTCCACCTAAGCATGTGGAGGTTAAAGGCGATAGCAGGTAGGGTTAGTGATCAAAATATTGATCAAAAGAGAGGAAATTGTAAAGGAAATTTGTAAGTTCTGTATATAATTGTATTCTATTTTGTATGTATTGCACACTGCCCTCACTGTGCACACGGCACTACTGATTAGAATTAGCCTGCCTATGTTACGCCCCTTGTTACCATAAACATACAATTGTAATGTTAATGTGATACCTACGTAATTATGTGTATAAAAACCTTCAATTGCGTCATAATAAAGCAGAACAGTTATTTGTAAAGATGTGTACGGTATCTTTTGTGTCTTTTCCCTACTACAGTAGTTATAATTAATTTGTAACCACTAATCAATATGAGGATAAAAGATGCTTATCTATAAAATGTCCAGGCCACAATGCTGGGGGTTGTATTGTATAATATTGTGGTCACTGGCACTAATGCTTGAGCATTATTATTGCGGTGGTCACTGACACCAATCCTGGGGGTTAACCACTTAAACTCCAGAAGATTTAACCACCCTTGCTATACGCCACTGCGTTACTTTAACTGACAATTGCGCGGTCATGCAACGCTGTACCCAAATAATTATTTTTCTTTTTTTCTCATAAATAGAGCGTTCTTTTGGTTGTATTTGATCACCACTAGGTTTTTTAATTGCACTATAAACCAAAAAAGAACATCAATTTAAAAAAAAAAAAACTATAATTTTTACTTTCTGCTATAAAACATATCAAATAAAAACATTTAAAAAAAACAAATTTCTTCATAAATTTAGGCCAACATGTATTTTTCTACATATTTTTGGTAAAAAAAAAAAAAAATCCATATAAGTGTATATTGGTTTGAGAAAATGTTATAGCGAAAATGTTACTATTATTATGGTCACTGGCACCAATGCTGGGGGTTATTATTGTGGTCACTGGCACCAATGCTGGGGGTTATTATTGTGGTCACTGGGACTGATGCTGGGGGTTATTATTGTGGTCACTAGCACCATAGGCGTGCGCACAGGGTGTGCTGGGTGTGCCTGGGAAGACCCTATTTACCCCGTGCACAATAGCCTTATCGCTCAGTGTGCTGGTAGAGAGATGGGAAAGATCCCCCTCTGACTGGCTCTGCCATAAGAGAAGTGCTTCCACACCTCTTTAACTGTGCTGGTGGGGAGATGGGAAGAATCTCGGACTGGCTCTGCTACATATATATACTGTGTATCTATATATAAATATATTCACTAGGCTGCACACACCTATGTCTAGCACTGATGCTGGGGGTTATTATTGTGGTCACTGGCACCAATGTGGGGGGTTATTATTGTGCTCACTGGCACCAATGCTGGGGGTTATTATTGTGGTCTCTGGCACCAATGCTGGGGGTTATTATTGTGGTCACTGGCACTGATGCTGGGGGTTATTATTGTGGTCTCTATAAATAAAAAATCAGAAGCTACCGGGTTCGGACGTACCCGGCAGCAGTGACACCTGGCTCCTCCCTGACACGTTGCGTCACAACACACGTGACTTTCTCAAAGAAAGCTGATTTTTCAGCTGCTATTACAGAGTTTACATGTAAGTTATTTCTTGCTTTTATCTAATAAACTCCAATACTACACTATGGAGCCCTCTTCTTTCTTTTACTGCCCATCTACCTACATCTACTGAACGGGGGGAGTGTGACTGCCGGCTGGATAATATATGACCCCATAAGCTGTGACTATCACCGGAAGCTGCTGTGCCTGTGGAGATCTGTACCGCTTGTCGGCTCACGCTTTACTTGGCCCATTAGGGCCGCTGTTACAGGTGAAAGGCTGGGGGAAACAGGGGTCGCACCCCGGAGCCCGTTTTGGAAGCGCACATCCACTTTGGTCACTTTTTGCTATAATTAATGTCCACTGCACTTGCACTTTTTTGTATGATCAGAAGACTTGTCCCTGCTGCTATGAAGAGCTGTATTGCATGAAGTCGGGATCACATTTTTTTCACTTTTTGGGACATTCTATGTATTTATATATATATTTATTTTCCATTCACAGATTTGCATGTACTTTTTGCGCATTTAATGGATTTTAGCTTATTGCACGCCACCATTTATAAATTGATTTTGATTGGTATATGAACATTTGGAACGTTTTGCACATTTATGTATTTTAGTGTATGACACTTCACCATTTATGTATTCATTCTAATATTTTATTCATTTCATATGTTTGATATTTATGCACAATTGTATGTTATATATATCTATTATTATGTGTGAATCACTTGCATATATTTCTTTGTGAGTCACGGGCCCTTATAATTATCTGCATTTTTCATGCGTTAAAGTGGAGTCGCATTGCACTTTAATAGCTTTTGGATCTTGGTATCTTACACTTTATCTCTGTGTTTGCTTTGATTTATATGTTATGGGACGTTACAGCCTTATTTAATTATTTGCGTTTTTCATGCGTTCTAGTGGAGTCGCATTGCACTATTTATAGGTTTTTTTGGATTTTGGCATTTTTTCTTTCCTTTATTTTTGATTCTTATGTTGTGGGCACAAGGAGCGCTGCATATGCTTTGTATATTATTGTGGTCTCTGGCACCGATGCTGGGGGTTATTATTGTGGTCACTGGCATCAATGCTGGGGTTTATTATTGTGGTCACTGGCACTGATGCTGGGGGTTATTTTTGTGGTCTCTGGCACTGATGCTGGGGGTTATTATTGTGGTCACTTGCACTGATGCTGGGGGTTATTTTTGTGGTCACTGGCATCAATGCTGGGGTTTATTATTGTGGTCACTGGCACTGATGCTGGGGGTTATTTTTGTGGTCTCTGGCACCGATGCTGGGGGTTATTATTGTGGTCACTGGCACTGATGCTTGGGGTTATTATTTTTGTCACTGGCACCAATGCTGGGGGTTATTATTGTGGTCACTGGCACTGATGCTGGGGGTTATTTTTGTGGTCTCTGGTACCGATGCTGGGGGTTATTATTGTGGTCACTGGCACCGATGCTGGGGGTTATTATTGTGGTCACTGGCACTGATGCTGGGGGTTATTATTTTTGTCACTGGCACCAATGCTGGGGGTTATTATTATTGTCACTGGCACCAGTGCTGGGGGTTATTATTATGGTCACTGGCACCAATGCTGGGGGTTATTATTGTGGTCACTGGCACCAATGCTGGGAGTTATTATTATGGTCACTGCCCCTGATTTTTGGGGTTATTATAGGGCCACACAGTGAAGGTTACTGAATTGATGATGAAGATGAGTATAAAACTGGGTGTGCTAAATTCATTAAGCATATCGAAAGCAAAACTGAAACAGTGAAGAGAAATCCAAAAGGTGGTTTGCCCAGAATAAGAGAGTAAATTACCAATAAGTAAATTCTCTTCCAACTACCATGTGGGTGTAAAGGAAGAAGGTTTTTTTTTTACCTTAAAGTAGAACTATAGGCAAAACGTTTTTGTTTTCATGTTGGATAGAGTAAGGGAGAGTTATAAGCCCTGTTAGATTTTTTTCCGTCATCTGTGTCCCATTGTGGAGATTTCCCTTCACTTCCTGTCCCATAGCCAAACAGAAAGTGAGAGGAAATTCCTGCAACTTAAGGGAATGTCTTGGGGACCCCCAGGTCCCGAGAACTAGTGTCTCCATTGGAAGATTTCACCTCTAATACTTTTCTGGGGACAACCCAAACCTTTCGCTTTCAATGATAAACATAAACAGGACAAATAGAGAAGGTGAATCTCCTTAACAAGGGCACAGATAGAAATAAAAACTGACTGGTGTTTTAATCCCTCTCCATTCTATCCAAAACAAGAAATAAAGTGTTGCCTTTAGTTATACTTTAATGCATTGTATACATTAAAGTGATTATAAACTGTTACATATACACAGTGAAGTGACTGGCTTCAGGTGATACCCAGAGTTGAGACAAATACTCCTACATAAATTGTACCTGTTTATCTGAAGCCCTCTCTCCTCTACAGCCATTCAAAGTGTAAAATGTATACACCTTTTCTGAGTTTTCAGAAAGCAGGTGGTGAGGAGCTGAAGTTACCCCCCTTTCCCCCTGACCCATCCTCCCAAGTCCCAGGTTCCACAGCCGCCTTCCGTACAGATACAGCCCCCGGCGGCCGCACACTGTAGCACAGCACTTGCTAATGTCATGGGCAGTATGTAGCGTACTTGGCCAGGGGGGAGCGACTGGTGCCCCCATAAAATGGGCAGTCCAGACCGAATGCACATAGTTTACCGGGTGCACGTAGTAACTTAAGGGACCGGAGGGCTTTACCCACTTTCCCACCAGACCATTATTAGCGATACAACACTGCGTCGCTTTAACTGACAATTGCGCGGTCATGTGACGCTGTACCCAAACAAAATTTACGTCCTTTTTTTCCACAAATAGAGCTTTCTTTGGTGGTATTTGATCACCTCTGCGTTTTTATTTTTTGACCTATAAACAAAAACAGAGCGACAATTTTGAAAAAAAAATAATTTTTTTTTTTACTTTCTGCTATAATATATATCCAAAAAAATATACAAAAAAACTAATGTATTCATCAGTTTAGGCCGATATGTATTCTTCTACATATTTTTGGTAAAAAAAAACTCACAATAAGCGTATATTATTGGGTTGCGCAAAAGTTATCGCGTCTACAAACTATGGGATAGATTTAGGGACTTTTATTATTTTTTATTGATTTTACTAGTAATGGCGGCGATCAGCGATTTTTAGGGGGACTGCGACATTGTGGCGGACAAATATGACCACAAATTACACTTTTTGGGGACCAGTGACATTATTACATTGATCGGTGCTATAAAAAATGCACTGATCAATGTATAAATGACACTGGCAGGGAAAGGGTTAACACTAGGGGACGATCAATGGGTTAACTGTGTTCCCTCAGCGTGTTTTAACTCTAGGGGGGATGGGCTGCTAGGGACATGTCAGAGATTGCAAGCGGATTACTATGGGGGCACTCAGCTGGGGGTAGAAGCCAGGAGCACCAGCGGGGGACCCGAGAAGTGAAGGTGTGGTACTGCTCTGTACAAAACCATTACACAGAGCAGGTAATTATACAATGTTTATTTTTTTTAAATACCTTTACAATCTCCAAGACATGAAGTGAGGGGAAATTTCCACAACAAGACACAGACAGTAAAAATATAAACTCTCAGGGGTTTTAACCCTTCCCAACAATATCCAAAACTAAGAAAGAGAAAAGAAGAAGTTTTGGATGTGAACACAAATGGGTCAATTTGTACCAAAGGTTGTCCTTATACAGTATCTCACAAAAGTGAGTACACCCCTCACATTTTTGTAAATATTTTATTCTATCTTTTCATGTGACAACACTGAAGAAATGACACTTTGCTACAATGTAAAGTAGTGAGTGTACAACTTGTATAACAGTGTAAATTTGCTGTCCCCTCAAAATAACTCAACACAGCCATTAATGTCTAAACCACTGGCAACAAAAGTGAGTACACCCCTAAGTGAAAATGTCCAAATTTGGCCCAATTAGCCATTTTACCTCCCCGGTGTCATGTGACTCATTAGTGTTATAAGGTCTCAGGTGTGAATGGGGATCAGGTGTGTTAAATTTGGTGTTATCGCTCTCACTCTCTCATATTGGTCACTGGAAGTTCAACATGGCACCTCATGGCAAAGAACTCTCTGAGGATCTGAAAAAAAGTATTGTTGCTCTACATAAAGTTGGCCTAGGCTATAAGAAGATTGTCAAGACTCTGAAACTGAGCTGCAGCACGGTGGCCAAGACCATACAGCAGTTTAACAGGACAGGTTCCACTCAGAACAGGCCTCGCCATGGTCAACCAAAGAAGTTGAGTGCATGTGCTCAGCATCCTATCCAGAGGTTGTCTTTGGGAAATAGATGTATGAGTGCTGCCAGCATTGCTGCAGAGGTTGAAGGGGTGGTGGGTCAGCCTGTCAGTGCTCAGACCATACACCACACACTGCATCAAATTGGACTGCATGGCTGTTGTCCCAGAATGAAGCCTCTTCTAAAGATGATGCACAAGAAAGCCTGCGAACAGTTTGCTGAAGACAAGCAGACTAAGGACATGGATTACTGGAACCATGTCTTGTGGTCTGATGAGACCAAGATAAACGTATTTGGTTCAGATGGTGTGAAGCGTGTGCGGTGGCAATCAGGTGAGGAGTACAAAGACAAGTGTGTCTTGACTACAGTCAAGAATGGTGGTGGGAGTGTCATGGTCTGGGGCTGCATGAGTGCTGCCAGCACTGGAGAGATACAGTTCATTGAGGGAACCATGAATACCAACATGTACTGTGACATACTGAAGCAGAGCATGATCCCTCCCTTCATAGACTGGGCCGCAGAGCAGTATTCCAACATGATAACGACCCCAAACACACCTCCAAGAAGACCACTGCCTTGCTAAAGAAGCTGAGGGTAAAGGTGATGGACTGGCCAAGAATGTCTTCAGACCTAAACCCTATTGAGCATCTGTGGGACATCCTCAAATGGAAGGTGGAGGAGCGCAAGGTCTCTAACATCCACCAGCTCTGTGATGTTGTCATGGAGGAGTGGAAGAGGACTCCAGTGACAACCTGTGAAGCTCCGGTGAACTCCATGCCCAAGAGGGTTAAGGCAATGCTGGAAAATAATGGTGGCCACACAAAATATTGACACTTTGGGCCCAATTTGGACATTTTCACTTAGAGGTGTACACACTTTTGTTGCCAGCGGTTTAGATATTAAAGCGGAGTTCCACCCAAAAGTGGAACTTCCGCTCATCGGATTCCTCCCCCCCCTCCGGTGTCACAGTTGGCACCTTTCAGGGGGGAGACTCCCATGGGAGTCACGCCCCCTCCCGCACTCCCCCGCTGTCTCCTGGGAAAGACACAGGTCCCAGCAGATAGCGGGGACTATTGAGAAAACGCAGCGCGACTCGCGCATGCGCAGTAGGGAATCGGGAAGTGAAGCCGCAACGCTTCACTTCCTGATTCCCTCACTGAGAATGGTGGCGGCAGCACCCGAGGATCGAGGGATGGTTCGGTCTCGGGTGCCGACATCGCGTGGACCCCAGGACAGGTGAGTGACCTTATTTTAAAAGTCAGCAGCTGCAGTATTTGCAGCTGCTGACATCTAAAAAAAATTTTTTTGCGGGACTCCCACTTTAATAGCTGTGTGTTGAGTTATTTTGAGGGGACAGCAAATTTACACTGTTATACAAGCTGTACACTCACTACTTTACATTGTAGCAAAGGGTCATTTCTTCAGTGTTGTCACATGAAAAGATAGAATAAAATATTTACAAATATGTGAGGGGTGTACTCACTTTTGTGAGATACTGTATTTAGTACTCAGCCTGAGACAGTCAGCACCAGCAATTCTGGAAAGCAGGTAATGGCAGCAGTAGGGCCAGGACAAGGGGTGGGCACTAGGAGTGGCTGCCCTGGGCACTGTGATATCATGTGAGGGGGGGGACACCTTGAGGAGATTGGGTGGAAATTTGTGTTGGGAATTGTTCTAGGAGGGGAAAATAGGGATGTGTGCAAGGTATGGTGATTTGTGTTGGGGGGGGGGTTCTGCTAGGAGGGGGGATTTGCAGAGTTTGTGGTAGAAGAAGTGATATGGTGGTGGTGGTGGGGGGGGGGATATTGTGCTAGGAGGGGAATTTTTTTTGGGGGGGGGGGATTTGTGTTAATAGCATCTCTTTTAGCACAAATCCCCCACCCTCCATTGGGGGGCATTTATGCTAGGATGGGGAAATCTGGGGTGGGGGGAGGATTTGTGCTAGGAGGGGGAATTCGGGGGGTTTGTGGTGCTAGAAGAGGAGATATGGTAGAAGGGGAGGAGAAAATTTGTGCTAGGAGTGGATTTTTTTTTGGGGGGGGGGGGGGGTGTTGTGCTAGTAGGGGATGATTGGGGGGTATTTATGCTAGGAGGGGGGATTTGGGGGGTTTGTATGAGACAAGGTGATGTGGTAGAAGGGGGAGGAAATTTGTGCTAAGATTTTTGCTTCCATGTATGATTGGGGGGTATTTATATTAGGAGGGGGGGGGGGCGATTGGGAGAATTTGTGCTGGGAGGGGGGGAGGGGTGCAGTTTGGTATATTTGCCCTCAATCATTGTATGTATGATGGAAGATCTATCAATACACATTAGAATATGTATTGACAAGAGCGGGATTGTGGACGATACCAGAATGGACAATGTCTGCATGGAGTGTGCACTCTTCTCATATCACTAGAGATGACATCCAGACAAATGTCCTCATTGTGTGATCTCATCCATTCATATCTAATGAGGGAGGGGGAGGGGCATGGAGAGGATGTCTGTTCTATGAATGAACAACAATAATCCTCCTCAGGACCGATCAGAGCCGGGAGGACAGGAGCAGCGAGTGTGTATGGAGGACACATCGCCCGATGTCCGCTATGTGAGGCGGAAATCCATCCAACCCGAGAGATACAAAGTATTCCACCGACACTCATAGAGATACAATGTATCACACTGACAGCCCGGAGCCCCGCCCCTCCGCTCCGAACACACTTCCGCTTCCGGTTCTCTCTCCACCTGAGTCAGTGCAGAGTGTGGGGGGTGAATGATCGCTGGAGCGCGGATCGGGGTATGTGTACTGAGATCGGCCAGAGGAGAGACCTTCCCCCATCATTACCGACTACAGATAGAGATCGTCTGTCCTTTATACTGATATATACATCCTCCATCCCCTATGCTAATACATCCCCACTGTATACCACCATTCCCCTATATACCCTCCATTCCCTCATCCCCTATATACACATATAACCTCCATTCCCCTATATACACACATACCCTCCTTTCCCCTATTCTCTATATACATATATACCCTCCATCCCCTATATATACATATATCCTCCATTCCCTATATACACACATACCCTCTGTTCCCGTATTCTCTATATACACATATATCCTCCATTCCTCCATCCCCTATATACACACACATACCCTCCTTTCCCCTATTCACATATATACCCTCCATTCCCTATATACACATATACCATCCATCCCTCCATTCCCCTATATACACATATATGCCCTCCATTCCCCTATATACACATATATCCTCCATTCCCTATATACACACATACCCTCTGTTCCCCTATTCTCTATATACACATATACCCTCCATTCCCTATATACACATATACCCTCCATTCCTCCATCCCCTATATACACATATACCCTTAATTCCCTATATACACATATACCCTCCATCCCCTATATACACATATACCCTTAATTCCCTATATACACATATACCCTCCATCCCCTATATACACATATATGCCCTCCATTCCCCTATATACACACATACCCTCCTTTCCCCTATTCTCTATTTACATATATACCCTCCATTCCTCCATCCCCTATATACACATATACCCTCCATCCCCTATATACACATATACCCTCAATTCCTTATATGAGGATTTCCCATTCTTTCTATATATCATCTGTCACTTTGCTAAAACTTTTTTATTTTCTGACAATAATGTGTACTTTGCTCATTTTTGTTGCTTTTTGCACTTATTGAACAGTCAGCCTCCGATTCTCCCTTCTGACTTCCATACATAGTGACCTCAGTCAGTCATGTGACATTGTCAGTTAGTCCTGCAGTCATGTGACATTCATTTTTTGAAAGCATTTGATCATAAAGTTTAATGGTAGATAATGTCTTGGAGTATTGAGTGTTGTATTTTTAGAAGACGTTGAGCACTCTGGAAGCTCTGAGTAAATGAACGTGCCTTTGTGCAATGCAGGATAAATGCCTTTTCATGTAATTAATGTTTAATACAATATACTATATGATATGTAAATGTCAAAGCTTAACTTTAGCTTTCCTTGTAGTCTTGCACAGTTGTATAGACTCCTCTTTGCTTACTGTACATTCACTGCATCCTGTGCTGTTTTCACAGTGTGCATTAAAAGCTGCTGCAAGTCAGGTCCCGCCTCCTTTCTTTTCTGGAGGACACCCAACATCATTTAAGACTTCCCTCCCCAGACTTGCTGTCCCTGGCCTGTCCCTTTCATTCATCGGATGCCAGTTCTTTGAAGCATATCGCTCAGTATTGCACATGGGTATTATCCAGGACTTTCTGCATATAGATGTTGTCTGCCTTTGAATACCCCTCCTCCAGGCCCGTCCACCCATATATACTGATATCTGCGTATCTCCTCCCAAGAGCCAGCCTACTGACTACATCAGGGTTATATGGAGTGCCAAGCCAGAGTGCTGTGATGTTTTCAGGAAGCTACAGTGCCTTGAAAAAGTATTCCTACCCCTCAAAGTTTTCCACATTTTGTCATGTTACAGCCAAAAACGTAAATGTAGTTTATTGGGGTGGCCTGCCTAAGAGCAGTTCATTGTTGGGGTTTACATAGCACTTAACCGCTTGCCTACCAGCCGCCGGCATTATACTGCAGCAGGTTGGCAAGATCCGTCGTAGCTGTACGAGATCGGGATAGCAGGCGCGCACGCACGCACCCGCTGCACTGCGGGGGTGCTGATGCTCGTGCCTAGCGGTCACTATGACCTCCAGCCACGAGCGATTGTGAGCACGAGAGGCAGAACAGGGACCTGTGTATGTAAACACACAAATCCCTGTTCTGTTCTGTGAGGAGTGACAGATCGTGAGTTCCTAAAAGCTAGGAACCATGATCTGTCATCTCCTATAGTCAGTCCCCTCCCCCTACAGTTAGAACACACAGTCAGGGAACACACACAACCCCTCGATCGCCCCATAGTTTTAACCCCTTCCCTGCCGGTGACATTTCTACAGTAATCAATGCATTTTTATAGCACTGATCGCTGTATAAGTACCAATGGTCCCAAAAATGTGTCAAGTGTCCGATGTGTCCGCCATAATGTCGCAGTCCCGATAAAAATTGCAGATCGCTGCCATTACTAGTAAAGAAAAAATAAAAATGCTATAAATCCCCTATTTTGTAGACACTATAACGTTTGAGCAAACCAATCAATATACGCTTATTGCAATTTTTTTTACCAAACATATGTAGAAGAATACATATCGGCCTAAATTGAGAAAAAATTAGCTTTTAAAAAAAAAAAGGGGGTTATTTATTATAGCAAAAAGTACAAAATATTGTGTATTTTTTTTTTTTCAAAATTGTCGCTCTTTTTTTGTTTATAGCGCAAAAAATAAAAACCGCAGAGGTGATCAAATACCACCAAAAGAAAGCTCTATTCGTGGGGAAAAAAAAAAGACATCAGTTTTGTTTGGGTGCAACGCCGCACGACTGCGCAATTGTCAGTTAAAGCAACGCAGTGCCGAATTGCAAAACATGGCCTGGTCATTCAGCAGCCAAATCTTCCGGGGCTGAAGTGGTTAGGGCCCCTTTCACACGGGGCTGTCCGTGTACGGACTCTGCTTGCTCAGCGGGGATCGCTCTGTTGATCCCCACTAAGCCGGTGGAAGACAGGTCCATCTCCGCTCACTGTGTATAGACGGACCTGTCAGATCTCCGCTCTCCTCTGTGGTTAATCGGATGAAAACGGACCGCCTCTCTGTTTTTCATCTGATCCGCCAGATGGATGAAAAATAGGGTCTCCATCTGTCTGGATTTAGCGGATCGGATGTCAGCGGACATGGTCACCGCTGACATCCGTCGCTCCATAGACCTGCATGGAGCGTCCGTTCAGGTCCACCTTAAAAGCTGACAGGCGGACCTGAACGGTCCGTATGTGTGAGAGGGGCCTAAATCAGCTTTCTAATGCTGGTCCCGGTACAAAGCATCTCAGGTTCTGGCACTGCCTTACTGAATGACTCTGTTAGTTTCAGCAGCCATGATGGCGTGGCTCGCTCTTCTCACACCTAACGTCACCTTTTCTTATCTCTTTCAGCATTTATTGTTTGATTTCCACTCTTGTTTGGGGAAAAGACGGGGTGATTTCATGTTGAGCGGAGAGAGAGATTTGGAACATATTTACTCATTAAAGGAAGAGACACGGACGGGTTGATCATGGCGGACTCTAATAAAGAATTGGTGGATCTGGTTTGGGGGGAGAAGAATGGTAAAGGCCTGGTGGATTCTATATTCAGCCGCTGGACACAAGGTAAGCATGGCGTCTGCTGCGCCGGATACTGTACGTCACACAGCTCTTGGGCTGCTCAGGACTCCTGTACTGTGTGGTCCACAACCAGTCTGAGGACATTACATCACAAGCTCTGGACGATAAATGATGTGTATCGGCAACTATGAATGTGCACCATAAGAGCTTTGTAGCATTTTGAGAGTTTAAAAAAATGTTGTACTATTGTACACCTTAAAAGACCCCATGCCTTAAACTTTTATGTAAACTCTCACCTTGTAGAAGAACCCATTCAGTTTAAAGTGGCCACCCTAAAAAAAAAAAAAATTGCATGAAAAATCCTAAAAAAATAAAATTTAAAATATTTTTTTTTTAAACTTACCTAAACCCTTGTTGCTAGGCAGTCTTCCTAATCTGCCTCTTCCTATTCCACGGCATGTTCTTCTCCTCGGTGAGCGGCCCCGTTGTCTTCTGGGAACTGTGTGTGTTCCCAGAACACCACGGGGCCATTCACAGAGCGCCGCGTCGCTCACGCGTGCGGAGTAGGAAACTGGCAGTGAAGCCGCAAGGCTCCACTGCCTGTTTCCCTTACCTAGGATGGCAGTGCCGGGAGCCGAGAGCCAAGGGACAGGTTGGCCTCGGGCGGCCGACATCGCGGGCACCCAGGACAGGTAAGTACTTATTTAAAGTCAGCAGCTATAGTGTTTGTAGCTGCTGACTTTTACTTTTTTTTTTTTTTTCACGGCCGGAATCCCGCTTTGAAATAGAAATGAAAGGCAAAACATTTGTGTGTGGATATAAAAAAAAAAACACATCATAAATGCCCCTTTTCTCCCTTTTTTTTGTTGTTGTTGTAAGTGATGACAATCTCTGTCCTCATCTGCATAAGAGCTGGGAGAGGAGAAATGACAGCACACTGGTCTTCCCAGTGACTGGCTGTGCAGGAGGAACGTGTCAGTACAAGTCTGATCATTGGAGGAGAGCAGGCTGAGTTCCCAGCATAGGTAGAGAACTGACCACACTGTGCTCACATGCTTTGTGTGGTCAATTTTTGATAAGAAAGCAGAGGGACTGGAAGGAACACCAGGGATTTCACACTTAGGAAGCAATGCAAAGAACATAATACAGTCTCATACAAGTACATGGTACAGCAGACACATACACCATATTACCGAAAGTATTGGCACACCCGCCTTTACATGCACATGAACGTTAATGGCCTCGTACACACAATCCGATTATTGGCAGGGGGTTGTGAGATATGACAGACTGTTGGCCTAAAATCCGACCGTCAGTACGTTTCTTCAGACAATCGTTTAACTTTTGGCCAACAAATGTTGGATGGCAGGCTAGTAAATTTTCGGCGGACAACAGTCTGTTGTCAGATTTTCGTATCATCTGTACACAAGTCCGTCACACAAAAGTCCAAGGTACAAACACGCATGCTCAGAATCAGTGCTCACCAAACATGACATTAGCAGAAGGTGTGCAAAGGGTGGAGCTTAAGAGCTGAAATTCCTCGTAGTACGCCACTATGTTCGTGTTTGTTGGCCGACAATTGTGTGCCGTTAGTACGCAAGACAAGATCCTGGCACACGCCCTTTTGACAAAAGTCTGATGCTCTGTTGGCCAACAATCCAATCGTGTGTACGAGGCTTTAGTCCATAGGGTTCAATATTGAGTTGGTCCACCCTTTGCAGCTATAACAGATTCAACTCTTCTAGGAAGACTGTCCACAAGGTTTAGGAGTGTTTCTATGGGAATGTTTGGCCATTCTTCCAGAAGTGCATTTGTGAGGTCAGGCACTGATGTTGGACGAGAAGGCCTGGCTCTCGGTCTCTGCTCTAATTTATCCCAAAGGTGTTCTATTGGGTTGAGGTCAGGACTCTGTGCAGGCCAGTCAAGTTCCTCCACCCCAAACTCGCTCGTCCATGTCTTTATGGACCTTGCTTTGTGCACTGGTCCAAATCATTTGGTGGCGGGGGGAGCAGCAGAACTGCACCATGTTTTTTAGGTGCCGTTAAAATGAATGGCATCTGAAATTTGCATTGTGCGATTTGTCATTTTAGCAGAGCGATTCTGCCCACGATTCAAAACCGCCAGGTGTGAATGCAGCCTTAATGAGCCCTTAAAGTTTGTGATTTAAAAAAATAGCCACATCCTGAGTAAAAAAAGTATTTTCACCTGCCAAATACTATAGAAAAGATCAATGCTCTCTGTGCGGAAGTAGTGGTTTTTTGCAGAGGCCTCACACGCCCTGCACTGCCCCTACAGAACCAGAGCTCTCCAATCAACAGAATATATGAACTTTGCTGACTTCAAATTTTTTAGGTCTGACGTAGTAGAGCATGGATCAGACTTGTGCAGAGAGACCACTGCTTCCATTACTTCTCTGCTGCATACTGGTGTTGATGGTCTTTTCTACCCAGGTTGTCGCTGCCTTAAAAAACAAAGTCTATGACAGGCTAAAATACACTGTAGTTGGATGCTGTAAGGAGGTACTCACTTTTATGGTGATAAGCCTGGAGCGTAGAATGCCTGTGCCTCCCGGGTTCACAAAAATACCGGGATTGGCTGTAGATGCCCCAATGTGCATGTGGCCTTATTTTGTATGAAAACACAGTCCTATTACTGCTTCTCTTGTTCAGTTCTGCTGTATAAAATATTCTTGCCGGTCTGCTGAAATTCCTTTTTTTATTTCCTGGACAGGGTTTGTGTTCAGTGACTTGGAGCCTACAGCCCTGGAGCAGTTTGAAGGAGGCCCGTGTGCTGTGATCGCACCTGTACAGGTACAACCCAACTATGTGTAGAATATCAGAGAAAAAACAAACATGCAAACTCACCTAGGTGGATGCAGCATCGCTCCGATACTGCATCTGTCCCCCGCCGCATTTAAGACCGAGAACTGAGCGACCAACAACTGCTGATCACTCAGTTCTATTTCTGGTAACTGTTCTGCTCCTCCAGCACTTACTGGAGCTCCGGGCTGTGGAGGGGGTGGGAGCGGCTGGTTCATATTCTTAGTGGGCTACTGAGAGGCTGAGACAGCTGCAGGTTCAATCGTCTATGTTTATTCTGACATTAAAGTCAGGATCTCTCCAGAGTCTGCACTAGCTCAGTGACGTCAGCCGACAGCAGGCTTTAGCCCGCCGTCGGCTCAAAAAGAGTCACTGGAGTGCAGAACTAAGTACACTGGTTTGACTCGCAGGACTAGTAGAGGCCAAAAAAGATTTGGCCCTATCTATCCTATAACCACTTGAGCTACAGAAGGTTTTACCCCCTTCATGACCAGGTTGTTTTTTGCTATTCGGCACTGTGCTACTTTAACTGGCAATTGCACCGTCATGCAACAATTTACACAAATGAAATTTATATAATTTTTTTTCACACAAATACAGCTTTCTTTTAGTGCTACTGGATTTTTTATTTTTGTTATACAAATGAAAAAAGACCGACAATTTTGAAGAAAAAAAAAAAAGATTTTTCTTTCTCGAACATCACGGGACACAGAGCCACAGTAATAACTGATGGGTTATATAGGTATCACTGGTGATTGGACACTGGCACACCCTATCAGGAAGTTCAACCCCCTATATAATCCCTCCCCCTTGCAGGGATACCTCAGTTTTTATGCCAGTGTCTTAGGTGATGGACGTGTAAAGATGTCCTGTGCTGAGCTCCAAAGGGAATATCCTAAGATCCTATACCGGGGCAAGCCAGGCGAACCGGATCCATTCAAAGTGTCTTTTCTTGGCCGAATTGAATGGTACCCGGGCCTCGTGTCCGAAGAAACGAGGTTTTACCCGTAATGCTTCTCTTTTTAGAGAGCTGGACCCCGCAGATCAGAAAATGGCTTTAAACTTCCTAATTTCTGGCGAGGTGCTTTACGGTCCCAGAACTGTTGGATCCCCCTACTGATGGGGCCCCAGTCTCTGACGGTTTTTTCAAACGGAGCCCACCGTGAGAGGTGAAGATTGGGTCTGTGTAAACAGCACCCTGCCGCTGGATAAGGTAAGAGGAGATTCCACAGAATTTTTGAGTTCTAGTGGCTTTTTTCCTTTAAGGTAAATGCATGCTATGCCTATTGTGACCACCGGGGGCTGCCAAGAGCACAAACCTACACATGCTGACTGACTGTCTCAGGTGTTCAGTGCTGATTATGTCCCAGCATCTCAAAGCAGGCTGCAAGCAGGTAAGGTGGAAAGGGGGATTTCTCATGTTTGAATGTTCCCCCCCAGGCTAGAGAGGGGCCACAGGGGTCTAGAAAGTGGTTATACCACCCGGGCTCTGCGGCCTAATGGCCACCATCTCTGAAGATAGCCGTTCAGGCAGATCTTGTTACCAGCCTCCCTCCCTCCCCCCCCCCCCATCCCCAGCCTTTTCTCCAGAAGCATGACAGGAGAGTCGGCAGTGCGGGAAGCGCTCGTTTTTTTCAAAACTCAAGGGGGGGGGGGCGGTAGAGGAGGGGGCGGGATGTCAGCACAGAGTGTTTAGACTCCCACTCAGGCCAGCTGCAGGCTATTAAAGGCACTCTGTACAGGTGCACTCAGCCTTCTGAGAGACACAGAGCTGACGGTCGCATGTAAGGTGGGACACAGGCATTCTCCTAGGCAGCATTTACTGAAGTAACACCAGACTGAGTATTGGGTAGCAAGGCTTTTAGCCAGACTACATCGCTCAGCGGGCAGTGTTCATTTGTATACCTCACACCTTGTTGCTTTGCACTATGGGTAGAAGAGGTTCAAGCACCCCAGGAACCAGAGACACTAGGGGATCTCGTTCAGGTTCTGAGGTCCCCCTGTCGGCAGCATCCTCCCCCCCTAAAGATGGGCCAGGGACGGCTAGCCAGGGAGAGCCATCGGGGTCAGGGGCTACACCTGCTTCTGGCACTTCAGCCCCTGTATATATTACACAAGAGGTTTTTTCCTCAACCATTAATGGTCTAGAGGAAAGATTAATGGCCGTGATTACGTCTTCACTCAGTGGAAGAAAACGCACTAGGCTTTCCTCTGTTCCCCAAGACCCTCAGACAGAGGAGTTCTGGGATAAAGGAGATGAATCCCTTTCAGAGGATCGGGATGGGATGGATGATTCCTCTTCGGAGGATTCAGGTGGAGAGGGACCTTCTGCGACTTCCCAAGAGGAGAAAGTCTTAGTGCAGATCCTCACTGGATTGGTCCGCTCCACATTTAAGTTGCCCATACCTGAAACTGCTAAAGAATCCTCTTCTGCTTTGGGGTCACTGAAACCTTTCCAAGCAGCACATGCTTTTCCTGTTCATACTTTACTTGAAAAGCTTATTTATTCTGAGTGGGATCACCCAGACAAACGTTTTTTTCCGCCGAGAAAGTTTTCAACACTTTATCCGATGGAAGAAAAGTTTATTAAAATGTGGGGAATACCGGCTATTGATGCCGCCATTTCCTCCATAAATAATAGCCTGACTTGTCCTGTAGACAATGCTCAGATGCTCAGGGATCCTGTAGATAAAAGGATGGAATCCCTATTGAAGGATGTTTTCTCCTTAGCAGGATCAGTGGCCCAACCTGCAGTAGCAGCGATTGGAGTCTGTCAATACTTAAGAGACCATGTTAAGCAGGTCATCAAAGTATTACCTGAACAGCAGGCCCAGGGGTTTGCTAACCTTCCAGCGGCCTTATGCTTTGTGGTTGACGCCATTAGAGATTCTATTGTGCAAACCTCCCGTCTTTCACTGGGGTTGGTGCATATAAGTAGAATCCTATGGTTGAAAAATTGGTCAGCCGAAGCACCATGTAAGAAGCTACTGGCTGGGTTTCCATTTCGTGGTGCAAGGTTGTTTGGAGAGGACTTGGATAACTATATCAAGAGAATCTCTTGTGGGAAAAGCACTCTCTTACCTGTCAAGAAGAAGAGTAAGCGTCCCTCTCTCAAACGGACTCTTTCTCCAGCGCCGGGGGCTTCAGCCTCCAGGCAGTCTTGACGGCCGCCTCCATCGGGGACAAGAGTCAACCCCAGGGACAAAAGAAGTCCTGGGGAAAGAAGCCTACTAGGCAAAACACTAAGACCTCTGCATGAGGGGGCGCCCCCGCTCACTCGAGTGGGGGGAAGACTGCGACAGTTCTCAGAGCTCTGGCACGAGGACTTCCAGGACAGATGGGTAGTCTCCACGGTAACCTTAGGGTACAAGCTGGAGTTTCAGGAATTCCCTTCTCCTCGGTTCCTCAGATCAAGTGTTCCCAGAGACCCAGAGAAGAAGCAGTCGCTCCTTCTAGCGTTAGAGCGACTTTTGTCGCAGGAGGTCATTATGATAGTTCCCGCAAAGGACCAGGGATTGGGCTTCTATTCCAACCTTTTTACGGTCCAAAAACCAAATGGGGATGTCAGGCCCATTTTGGACTTAAGGGATCTGAACCGATTCCTAAGGATTCAATCCTTCCGCATGGAATCAATTCGAACAGTAGTTCCCACCCTGCAGGGAGGAGAATTTCTGGCATCAATAGACATCAGAGATGCATATCTGCATGTGCCCATTTTTCCTGCTCATCAGAAGTTTCTGCGCTTCGAGGTAGGAGGGCGCCATTTCCAGTTTGTGGCTCTGCCTTTCGGGATAGCCACTGCACCTCGAGTGTTCACAAAGATCTTGGCTCCTCCTCTGGCCAGATTAAGGGCTCAGGGTATAGCTGTCATAGCATACCTAGACGACCTGCTCTTGATAGACCGGTCGGTAGCCTCTTTGAATGGAAACTTGAGGACCACGGTCAGGTATCTAGAACACCTGGGTTGGATCCTCAACTTAGAAAAGTCTTTCCTAAAACCAGTAAGAAGACTGGAGTATTTAGGTCTGATTATAGATACAAGCCAGGAGAAAATATTTCTACCCCAGGCAAAGATCACTGCTTTGAGAGAGCTGATTCTGACAGTAAGGACCAAGAAGGGTCCCTCAGTCCGCCTTTGTATGAGGCTACTAGGGAAGATGGTGTCTTCATTCGAAGCAGTTCCCTATGCTCAGTTTCACTCAAGAATGCTGCAACACAGTATTCTGTTGACCTGGAACAAGAAGGTTCAGGCATTAGACTTTCCGATGCACCTGTCGCATGCGGTGCGTCAGAGCCTCAATTGGTGGCTCATACCCGAAAACCTGCAGAAGGGGAAATCCTTTCTACCGGTTACCTGGACGGTGGTAACAACAGATGCCAGTCTGTCAGGTTGGGGAGCAGTTCTGGAACAGGCTGCGGTCCAAGGGGTATGGTCCAAGACAGAGAGGACCTTACCCATCAACATTCTGGAGATCCGGGCGATACATCTAGCTCTAAAAGCCTGGACTATCAGGCTACAGGGTTGTCCGGTCAGGATCCAGTCCGACAATGCCACAGCAGTGGCTTATGTCAATCATCAGGGAGGCACCCGGAGCCGAGCTGCTCAAAAAGAGGTGAACCAGATCTTAGTCTGGGCAGAGATGCATGTGCCATGCATATCGGCAGTTTTCATCCCGGGAATAGAGAATTGGCAGGCGGACTATCTAAGTCGCCAGCAGTTACTTCCAGGGGAATGGTCTCTGCATCCCGACGTCTTTTGGGCCATATGCCAAAGATGGGGGGTTCCAGATGTAGATCTCTTTGCATCCAGATTCAACAAAAAGATTGACAGATTTGTGGCAAGGACAAAAGATCCTCTTGCATGCGGGACGGATGCGTTGGTGATTCCGTGGCATCGGTTCTCACTGATTTACGCATTCCCGCCTATTCTGCTACTAACATGACTCCTTCGCAGGATCAGGCAGGAAAGGAAGTCGGTACTTCTTGTGGCCCCCGCTTGGCCCAGAAGGACGTGGTATGCAGAAATAGTAAGGATGACGGTGGGTTCCCCGTGGACCCTACCGGTACGCCCAGACCTGTTATCTCAAGGTCCAGTGTTCCATCCTGCCTTACAAACGCTAAATTTGACGGTTTGGCTATTGAGACCCACGTTCTGAAGAGTCGTGGGCTCTCAGGTCCTGTCATATCTACCTTGATTAATGCAAGGAAGCCAGCTTCCAGGATGATTTATCATAGAGTCTGGAAGGCTTATATAACCTGGTGTGAATCCAGAGGTTGGCATCCCAGGAAATATGTCATAGGTAGAATCCTTGATTTTCTACAGATGGGATTAGAGATGAAGCTGGCCTTGAGTACCATCAAGGGCCAGGTCTCTGCTTTATCAGTATTATTTCAGCGGCCACTTGCTTCGCATTCTTTGGTCCGAAACTTTATGCAGGGGGTGATGCGTCTTAATCCTCCGGTTAAGGCGCCCCTAAACCCCTGGGACTTGAATTTGGTCCTGGCTGTGTTACAGAAACAGCCTTTTGAACCAATAAGTCAGATTCCTTTGGTCTTGTTGACAAGGAAATTAATTTTTCTGGTGGCCATCTCTTCTGCTAGAAGAGTATCAGAATTAGCAGCTCTTTCCTGTAAGGAGCCTTATTTGATTATACACAAGGATAGAGTGATACTACGCCCTCATCCTAGTTTTTTACCAAAGGTGGTTTCTGATTTTCATTTAAACCAAGACATTGTTCTACCTTCCTTTTTTTCCAGATCCCTGTTCTCCGGAAGAGAGATCTCTACATTCGTTGGATGTAGTAAGAGCAGTTAAGGCCTATCTAGGGGCAACCACTCAGATCCGCAAGACGGATGTTTTGTTTGTGCTACCAGAGGGTCCCAATAGAGGACAGGCAGTGTCAAAAGCTACCATTTCTAAATGGATTCGACAGTTGATCATTCAAGCTTACGGTTTGAAACAGAAGATTCCTCCGTTTCAGATCAGGGCACATTCCACAAGGGCTATTGGTGCTTCTTGGGCAGTGCATCACCGGGCCTCTATGGCTCAAATCTGCAAGGCCGCAACCTGGTCTTCAGTTCATACATTCACCAGATTCTATCAGGTGGATGTGAGAAGGCATGAGGATATCGCCTTTGGGCGTAGTGTGCTGCAGGCAGCGGTACAGGGTCCTCAGGTCTGATTGCACCCTACTTGGTCGTGGTTCCCCCCCCCTCAGGTAGCATTGCTCTGGGACATCCCATCAGTAATTACTGTGGCTCTGTGTCCCGTGATGTTCGAGAAAGAAAATAGGATTTTTTAAAACAGCTTACCTGTAAAATCCTTTTCTTTCGAAGGACATCACGGGACACAGAGGTCCCGCCCCTCTTCTAATACACTATATTGCTTGGCTACAAAACTGAGGCATCCCTGCAAGGGGGAGGGATTATATAGGGGTTGAACTTCCTGATAGGGTGTGCCAGTGTCCAATCACCAGTGATACCTATATAACCCATCAGTAATTACTGTGGCTCTGTGTCCCGTGATGTCCTTCGAAAGAAAAGGATTTTACAGGTAAGCTGTTTTAAAAAATCCTATTTTTACTTTCTGCTATGAAACATATCGCATAAAAAAAAAAAAATCAAATCTCTTAATAAGTTTTGGCCAATATGCATTGGTGCATTTGTTGGTAAACAAAAAAAAAAAAATCCCCAAAATTGTATATGAATTGATTTTGTGTGAAAGTTTTAGCATCTACAAACTAATGTGTATACTGGGATTTTTTTTTTACATCACCAGTGACAACATTAGTGATCAGTGCTAATAATCTGCACCGTCGCTGTGCTAATGACACTGGTCAGGAAGAGGTTAACATCAGGGGCAATCAAGGGATTAAATGTGTGCCTAACCAGTGTTTGTGTGTGCTGCTTTTACTTGGGATCTAATTGTTGTAATTCTCTGCTTAGCAGGGAATGAATAAACAATGGGATCCCCCGTCACTGAACACAGCTCGTGGTGTTTACTTTCACAGATCTGTGTTCGGGGAAGCTCAGAGCCGATCACCGGGTGCCAGAAGTCAATCATTGGGCAGGATCCGGTGATCGGCATGTGCTGTGACGAATCGCTGCACCAGCTGGCACCCCCTCTGCCCGAGTGTGCAGATCACGTACTAGGTATGTGATCCAGCACAGGGAGGCCGCTTTGCCACCCTACAATCTCGTGATGCGGTTGGCAAGCGATTAAAGAGGAAGTAAACCCTGATGGGTTTTACTTCCTCTTTATTTCCCTGCAAAGGTAAAGCATAATCATAGTAGCCCATTATGTGTCACTTACCTGAAACCGAAGCCCGTGATGTCACCGCTGTCCCCACTAGCAGCGAGCGTCCATCTTCACCCCTCTTCCTTCCGGGGCCACGAACTCCGGCTCTGTAACTGGCCGGAGTCACATGATATCACCAGTCACGGCATGACCCCTTTAGAAAGGGCACGATCTGCCCTTTCTAAAGTGCGCATGCCTTAATATAGGCTTACTTGTAGGTAAAAGTGGTTGTACAGGCTGTACTCACAATATTTCTTCCATCATACAAAGCAGGAGCAAAAACTAGAGAAATGAGGGCACATTACTAGCGTGCATTCTTTTTTTTTAATCTGTTTTCAGTCCTTCTGTTAAAGTAAACCTTTACGGAGAAAACATGGGGGATACCACTCTATGCCATTGCCTTTGAAAATGCTGGTTACCTGGCTCTTATTAAAAAAAGGCTTTCTATAGTTTGGGCGGCACGGTGGTGTAGTGGGTAGCACTCTCACCTAGCAGTAAAAAGGGTCGCTGGTTTGAATCCCAGCCACGACACTACCTGCCTGGAGTTTGCATGTTCTCCCTGTGTTTTCGTGGGTTTCCTCCGGGTACTCCGGTTTCCTCCCACACTCCAAAGACATGCTGGTAGATTAATTGGCTCCTGTCCAAAAAAAAAAAATTGGCCCTGGTATATGAATGCGAGTTGGGGACCTTGGATTGTGGGCTCCTTGAGGATAGGGTGCGATGTATGTGTGGAGCGCTGCGTAAATTGATGGCGCTATATGGGTACCTTAAATAAAAATAATAATATAATAGATGAACATCTTAATGGGACACAATGTACACAGATAGGGACAGGTTGAACTGGATTTACTGGTGTCTTTATTCAACCTTACTAACTATGTAACTATGTATATAGTTCTTCAATCACAGACCTGAAACGTGCATGCAGATCTGGAGTCATGGCTTTCCTCTGCCATCTTTGGAATGTTTTGAGTATGGGTTTTAGATCGTATGTAAGCCATAGACAAGCTAGGTAGCATTTTCAGAAGTTTGGCATTGACAACTTCTTTATTATTAGTATAGGTTTAAACCTGAAGTTTAGTGAAACTTTTATTTTTAAACGGCACCAAGAACAGTACTCAAGAGTGTCCCGTGTGCTGGTTCTGCTGTGTTCAGTTGAAATCCCAAGTCCTCTGCCTCTGAATAGATCCTCGGGGGTGGTGCTCTGATGCTTCATGGGTTTAATAAGGTTGTTTGCCCCGTGACCGGCACTTATGTCAAGTGCCGACTATGCCTGCCCTTTCTCCCCCCTACTCCATTCATACAATCTGTACTATCAAAGTTTTTATGAGCACGAACCCCACAGTTTTTTACTGGCACCACACCCCAGATAGAATAATAGCAGCCAAAGAAATTGGGACTTTTTAGGTGCAAATCAATTGGAGAAATATCAAATATAATATATTAAAAAAAATCCTTTATTTTGAGGAGCAAAATAAGAATTTACACATTAAAAAATCAGGAAAGGGGGTAGATACAAAAATGGCAAGTACATTTGATTACAGTCACACAGCAATGAAAGATGGACTTCCCAACATGTTTCGCCCATGTATCGGGCTTCCTCAGGGAATGCTGGTCACATACAGAGTACAGTGCCTTCTATCAAAAAACACACAAATAATTGTGTGTTGCATGAGAATTATGTCGAATGTAAATGATTATATAAACTTGTAATCTAATCCATTCAATTGTTTGTGCGTTTTTTGATAGAAGGCACTGTACTCTGTATGTGACCAGCATCCCCTGAGGAAGCCCGATACATGGGCGAAACATGTTGGGAAGTCCATCTTTCATTGCTGTGTTACTGCGACTGTAATCAACTGTACTTGAAATTTTTGTATCTACCCCCTTTCCTGATTTTTTAATGTGTAAATTCTTATTTTGCTCCTCAAAATAAAGGATTTTTTAAATATATATTATATTTGATATTTCTCCAATTGATTTGCACCTAAAAAGTCCCAATTTCTGTGGCTGCTATTAATCTGTAATATCGGTTCCTACATTGAAAAACTTTGTGATTGGGGGGGTGGACCATCCCTATCTCTATTCTTAGAGTGCTTTGCATTGTGGGAACTGATAGTATGACATCTTTGAATGGAACATGGGGCATAGTCGGCACTTGGCAACTACCTGCCACAGGTGCAGCCACTCATATTAACCCTCACAGCACTGGAAGATCACTGCTGCAGGGGGTATCCAGGGTCAGTGGACTTTGGATTTCAACCAAACACAGCAGCCACCAGCACATTGGACACAGTTCATTCATGATAAATACTGTCCCTAGCATTGATTAAAAAAAATGTTACCAAGCTTCAGCCTTAACTGCTTTCGGACCGCCCACTGTATATTTACTGCGGCAGGGCGGCCGCTCTGTGCCAGGCTCTGTCCTCCGGCACCAGCCAATTGCACAGTACAAAAGCAGAACAGCAGTCTGCCTATGTAAACAAGGCAGACTGCTGTTCTGTCAGAGGGGAAGGTATTGATCCTGTGTTTCTGCAAAGCAGGAACACGGTTCTTTGTCTTCCCCTAGTCAAAGCACCTCCCCCGCAGTGAGTAAGCACAACCTAGGCATAAATTAAAACCTTTGATCGCCCCTGATGTTAACCCCTTCCCAGCCAGTGTCATTAGTACAGTGACCGTACATATTTTTAGCACTGACCACTGTATTAGTGTCTCTGGTTCCCAGTGTCAGGTGTCCAATTTGTCCGCTGCAATATCGCAGTCCCGCTATAAGTCGCTGATTGCCGCCATTACTAGTGAAAAAATAATGAAATAAAAATATCCCATGGTTTGTAGACGCTATAACTTTTGTGAAAATCAATCAATATACGCTTATTGGGTTTTTTTTTACCAAAAATATGTAGCAGAATACATATTGGCCTAAATTGATGAAGAAATTAGATTTTTTACATTTTTTTTTTTTTAATTGGATATGTTTTATAGCAGAAAGTAAAAAATATATACCGTATTTATCGGCGTATAACACGCACCCCAAGTTTAGGAGGGCATTTTAAGGAAAAAAACTTTTAGGAGGGAAGTTTAAGGAAAAAAACTTACATTTAAATGTCCATCAATGCAGCCTCATCAGTGTTCATCTGTAGCCTTGTCCATCATTGCAGAATGATCAGTGTCCATTTGCAGCTTGCCCAGTGCCGTTTGCAGCCTTGCTAAGTGCCATTTTCAGCCTTGCTCACTGTCATATGCAGCCCTGCCCAGTGCAGACTTGCCCATTGTCATAAACAGCCTTGCCGAGTGCAGCCTTGCCCAATGCCGTGTGCCGTTTGCGCCATTTAAATCTGCCGCCGAGATAGACAGAGATAGAATCGCCTCGTCACGCCGCCTCCCTGCTGAGGATGAGAAGCGAGCGCTTCTGAAAAAGACCGAGCCGAGTATACTGTGTACTCGGCTCCGCTTGCAGTCCCGCCCAGTCCTGCCATTGGACGGAGTGTTATGTTCATCAAAGGAGCTGGGCGGGACTGCGAGCGGAGCCGAGCACTCGGCTCGGTCCTTTTCGGCAGCACTCGCTCCTCATCCTCTCAGAGACAGCAGGGAGGTGGGACGGCGTGACTGCGAGTGGAGCCGAACACTAGGCTCGGTTTTTCTTCGCGGCGCTCGCTCTTTTTCGGCGGCGCTCGCTCTTTTTTGCCACACAGACAGTGGGGATCGGCGTATAACACGCACCCACGATTTTCCCCTGATTTCAAGGGGAAAAAAAGTGCGTGTTATGCGCCGATAAATATGGTGTATATATATATATATATTTCAAAATTGTCAATCTTTTTTGGTTTATAGTGCAAAACGTAAAAAGGTGGAGGTGATCAAATACCACTAAAAGAAGGCTCTATTTGTGGGGTAAAAAAAGGACAAACATTTTATTTGGGTACAGCGTCGCACGACCGCGCAATTGTTAACGTAATGCGGTGTCATAGTGCAGAAAGTGGCCAGGTCAGGAAGGGGGGGTAAATCTTCTGAAGCTGAAGTGGTTAAAAGGTAAGTTCACCTTTCATAATATGTTACACCCACTACCTGTCACAATTTTTCGCACATTCACAGCTCTACATGAATGGAAAATGACAAGGTCCGGCAGTCTTTGCGCTCTGAGCGCTATGGTGGTTCTTTCGTTCTTCCTGCCAGATTGTATCGGCTTCCTCATACTTGGTTTGAGAAGACCTATACACTGACAGGTCTGCAGGAGTCCTGCATGGCATCAGCAATCTGCAACAAAAAAATAATAAATGCACGTTTTTTTACTTGCAAAAAAAGTGCGTTTTGTTTTTTTTTAAAGTGAACTTATCCTTTTAAAGCAGAGTTCCACCCAAAAATGGAACTTCCATTGATTGTTTTTCTCCCCTCCTCCGGTGTCACATTTGGCACCTTTCAGGGGGGAGCAGATATCTGTATAATCCAGGTATTTGCTCCCACTTCCGGGCATAGATCGCAGGCTCCGCTGCAATCTATGCCATGTCCGGCCCCTCCTACGCCCCCCCCAAGCCCTCCCCCCCACCGCTGTCTTTTGGGAGACACACAGGTTCCAGAAGACAGCAGTGACCAGTCAGAACACGCAGCATGACTCGCGCATTCGCAGTAGGGAACCAGGCTGTGAAGCCGCAAGGCTTCACTTCCTGATTCCCTTACCGAAGATGGCGGCGCCTCCACCCGAGAGCCTAGGGACAGATCGTGCTTCGGGTGAGGACATCATGGGCACCCTGGACAGGTAAGTGTCCATATTTTATAGCTGCTTACTTTAAAAAAAAAAAAAAAAAAATTTGGTGGAACTTTGCTTTAAGCAATGCTTGCAGTGCCATTCAGTTTTCAGTCCTGTTCTCTTGTTTCTATCGTTTCAATTGAGGTTTCAGCAATCGTTAACATAATTGCACATGTAACGTAGTAAAACAGTATAACCGCATGAGGTGTCGTTAACAGCTGAGGAGTGGTAAAAGCAGGGGTTTTATTTTTACTGCCCACCTGCACTGGGGCATGAAGCCACTCAGAACAGTACAGATGCTGCCATCATGATGCTTTGTTTTGCAGCAAAAATTAAACTTGTTTTTGGATATTCGGACAATTCTGTACCCTCAGTGTACTTTTTTGTATGCTGTGATTTCATGGTTCACTTTTTTTGTTCACGGGGGGGGTCAAGATAGCAAAAAAAAAAAAAAAAAATAGAACTTGTTAAATGCCTTCTGAAAAGCAATCTGAATTGCTTCCGGAGGAATGGCAGTATAACCTCACTTGTGAATGAGCTCTAATGGGGAACCCAGTGGGACCTTCAAAGGTACAAGGCTTTGAGGTTCAAAGGCCAAGTCAAAAGGGCAGTTGGCCTTAGGGGGTCTTCACAGGTAAGTGAGAGTTATAGGTTAGGAAAGGGGGTGCCGGGGAGGGGGGGCGGGGCGGGAGGTGAGGAAATATTAACAATCCTTCGTTTTCCTGTTACTTCACTGGTTGTTGAAAACTAGAAAGCTTAAGAAACAGACTGAATGCTAAAAGAAAAAGGAATCCCTCCATGTTTCCTCTGCTTCCCATTGCTGATGGAAATGATTTCAGTGATACATCTTTAGCTGTAGTGATATACAGGAGTAGAACACTCGGATCTCTTGCAGGTTTTCTTTTTTCTAATCGTGCTTCTGCTTTGCAGGCTTTTTTGTTAAAGAATCAACTATTTGCTTCTGAGAAGCCTAACTGGAAAAACTGCCAAGGTGAGACATGTTACTGTTTATGTTTATGGTTGTAGTTATAAATTTATTTATTTTTTTTGATCTTTAAAGTAATTAAGTCTCGTTAAAAAATAAAAAAAGTAAAAAAAAATATAAACATGTTATACTTGCCTCCTCTGTGCGGTTGGTTTTGCACAGATCCTCCTCTTCTCAGGTCCCTCTTTGCTGTTCCTGGCCCCTCCCTCCTATTGAGTGCCCCCCCCGCCAGCAGCTTCCTATAGAGGCACTGGAGCCGAGTCAGAGCTCCCAGTGTCTATTTAGACACGGAGCCCCGACCCTCTCTCCCCTAATTGTCTTGACTGACAGCTGCGGGAGCCAATGGCGCCGCTGCTGTGTCTCAGTCAATCAGGAGGAGTGTCCTGGATGGCTTAGACACCCGTGGACATCGCTGGAGAGTAATGGGGCTCAGGTAAGTATTAAGGGGTGCTGGGGAGGCTGCTGCACGCCGAAGGATTTTTATTGTAATGCATAGATGATTTCCAACGAGTACCGTTCATACATGTGCGATTTCATAGTAGTCCCCGCACTACTTTGGTCCGACTTTGATGCGACTTGAGGTCGATAGACCTCAAGGATACACAGGCATTGCTTCAAGTCGCAATCAAAATCATGGCAAAAAATTGCTGCAAAATCACGTGATTTTGGGGTTGCAACAGTGGAAACCTAGCCCGAAAAAAGAAGAAACTATCTATGCCCAGTCTTCGCTATGAAATGAATGACTTGTAGCTCACACAGGGTGGCTTCTTCTGCTTCCTGCACCCCAATGTAGCTGAATTGGAATGAAGCAATGGTCAGTTTGTGCTGCTGAGGGGATTAAAATGTAAGTAAACCCTCTTCTCCTTTACAGCCAAAGAAAACTGCCATCCTAGTATCTGTTTGATCTGCATTAGCCACAGTGCTGTGCATGTGATTAGTTATGACACCAGCCTTTTGATGGCTTGACAGTTCTGTTGAGAAATCCAACTGTGACGGTTATCATTCATGGCATGCCTTGATTGCAACTGTTTAGGGAAAATGTTAAATCGGGGTGTAACTACGGGGTTCACAATTGCGACCCAGCCCCATGCTCCAGGGGGTCCGTGCGACCCCCCCCTGTACACCTGAATAGGAGGGGCAGCATATACATGGACCGATTTCCCCCTCCATTTTTCTCCTGTAACCACTGAAAGCCAGCTTCTCTTCTTCTCCCTCCTGCAGGCACATTAGAGGGCATTGGTTTCCCAGTATGTCATCCCTCCTATCCAGTTTCCTTCCCTGGCCTCCCTCGTCTCTCCTCCTGCCGGCTGCTGCGGGAGATATTTCAGGATGGAGAGCGGGAAAGGGGTTTGTAAATATGTAATTTTAGAGCCCCTTCCTTTTCTGAGTGGACACAGTAAGTAATCTGTACCAATCACTCACTGTGTTCATTTATAACTGAAGCATAGTAACCTGTGTTTACTATTCTTCCATTTTTGTTTGAATGGGAAGCTTTGTACAGATTTATTGTCCATTCCTTCTTTGCTGCTAAGGCTGCAGAGATGAAGATTGAGGGCTGTGTTCTCAATCTCCTTTCTCTGTCTCAAAGGTGAAACAACAAAGGTCTGTTTAGACCCCTGATATTTCACCAAATACACTCATTGGGGTTCCTAAAAAATTAAAGATAAAATTAATTAAGAGAACAGACACCAGTGGCGGAACTATGATGGTTGCAAAGGTCCCTGTTGTTCTGCCACCGGGCTTGGAGGGAATGTCCCCAGTCAGGGGAGCCCTTCATGGTTTCTTGCACCGGGGTCCTGAAGGTTTTAGCTACTCCTGTGTGGTAAACCAATGGGTTTAGTTCCACATTAAATTGGTGGATTTAGTTCTGCATTAAAGCAAACTAGTTTCTTGGCTTTGCATGGACAAGCCCTTTGCCAATAGCAATGGCTGCTTGGCATTAGCAATGAATTCCTTTGTTGTCTTTTTTTTGTCCTGAGTGTTGGCTTCATTAGGGATTTTATTTTTCCTACCCACCTTCTCTTATGTCCATGTGTAGAAGATGAGCAGAAAGACGTCTTATGTCAGACGCTTTGTGACATTCTGGAAATGGCCAGCACAATCAATGCCAGCTCATACTGCCTGGCCACATGGCAGAAAAGAAAAGTCACCCCGGAGCCCGAGAGGGAGCTTTCTGCAGAGACGAGCCAACCGGAAGAGATGCCAAGTAAGAACTGAACTGTGAATGTGGTTTCCTCTCTATTCATAGATCCAAAATCACCTTTTCCAGTATTGATCCATTATCGTTCCATTGTAATCACATGTTGGGAACATTCTCCTGCAGATACAAGAGGCAATCTTAGTGTAACACAAGTCAGTCCTTCCCAACTGCTAATGCTATCCGGGGAACATGTGCTGAATCACACAGCTCATCCTTTCTAGTACAAGGCATTTGTTAGGTACATACAATGCAGTTGTGTGGTAGATCACACACTGTCGTTGAACAAACTTTTTCTACACTTGTGAACAATACAGATGTATAACCACATGCCAATATTGTTGGTTGCTGAAGCTAGGAAGGTTTCCAATATTAAAAGGTGCATGTCAAGCTAAAAAGTTTTTTTTATTTCCTAGTTTTGATATGTGTGAGGAAGGTTTAGAACCTCTGTCAGGTTTTTACTGCGATACAGTGCTGGTGGGCTCTGTGCTGGAGAGTCCCGCCTCACTTTGTCAGCAGGACTAGAAGTGATGAGAAATCTCCCTAACCTCTACAGCCAGGGCTGCTGATAAAGCAGTACAGCCAGCCCTCCTGTACTGGGCCCGGGCCTCATCAGTTCAAAAGGGGGCCCGGGCACCTACCAAGCAGGAGGGCCGGCTGTACTGCCTTATTGCTGACACTTGTGATTTGTGTGCATTGCTCCCTGCTTCTACTTTTCTTTTCTCCCTCCAGCTGTGCTGCAGGGGAATCAGTTCTAGTATCTGTGATTCCTGCTGTCTGGGTCCCCTGTTGTGCCCCTTTTCTCGCAGTGCTGCCAGTTTCACGCTTTCCCTACCGGCAGCTGCTGAGGACACACGGGGGGCTATTTCAGGATAGTGAAGTGGGGTGGTGTGGGGAGCTCACCATCCTGAATTAACACAACAGTGAGCGATCAGCACCGATTGTTCACTGTGGGGTTGCAGATATTGCCTCCGTGCCACTATTCACTTGAATGGGTATTTTGCTGAGCGAGGTATCATTTCTTCCATGACTGCAAAGCATAGCATTGCGGCCGTTGCTTTTTAGCAAAAATATAATTTGATATTTTCAGAGGAGGGGGGCCCTATTAGGTAGGCGGTATGGGGCCCCATGATTTCTATCAGCATCCCTGTCCACAGCCACAGGTATATGCTCCCCTTGTATACGTGATGATGCTAGCATAATGGGAGGCAGAGTTCAGGTAGAGCTGCACTCACTTCGTCCTCAGCTAGGTGTACACAAGCTTCTGTCAGTGAGCAGTTTGTATGAGTGGCTGCTAGAGGGCGCTGTGCAAAGTAGGGAGAGATAGTATGGGAGTCGCAGAAGAAGAATCGTCTGGACCCTCCCGATGAGGACAACAAACCACAGCTGCTGCAGTTATAAAAAAATTAATTAAACCAGAGTTCCGCCTAATTTTTTTTTTTTTTTTTTAAAGTCAGCAGCTACAAATACTGCAGCTGCTGACTTTTAAAATATGGACACTTACCTGTCCAGTGTGCCCACGATGTCGACACCCGAAGCCGGCCCGTCCCTCGACTCTCGAGTGGAGGCGCCGCCATCTTCGGTAAGGGAATCAGGAAGTGAAGCCTTGCGGCTTCACTTCCAGGTTCCCTAGTGCGCATGTGTGACTTGCGCTGCGCGATCCCACTGGTCCCTGCTGTCTTCTGGGACCTGTGTGCCTCCCAGAAGACAGCGGGGGGGACTTAAAAGGCGCCGGAAGGGGCGTAGATACCTGCGGGTGGCTCGGCTATCTATGCCCGGAAGTGGGAGCAAAATACCTGTATTAGACGGGTATCTGCTCCCTCCTCCCCCCTGAAAGGTGCCAAAAGTGACACCGCAGGGGGAGAGGATTCCGAAAAGCGGAAGTTCCATTTTTGGGTGGAACTCGCTTTAAAAACAGATTAGAATAGAAAATAAAGGAATCAAATAAAATAGAACATAACCTTCTTCTGAAATTCGAGTTTCAAATAGAATAAATTTGAATTCAAATTAAAAAAAAAAAAAAGTTTAGAAAGTAAATAGAATAAACTAGAATATAACCATCTTCCAGAATTTGAATAGAATAGAAAATATAGTAGAAAGCATATAACAATATAACCATCTTCCGAAATTCGAATTTCAAATAGACTAAATTAGAATTTGTACAGAAAAGAATAGAAAATAAACGAATAGAATAGAAAAAACAATAGCATAGAATATAACCATCTTGCAAAATTTGAATTTCGAATAAAATAAATGTGATGTCGAATGGATTTAGAATGGATTTGAATTTTACGAATTCGGTGGAATTGTTTGAAAAAACTAAACGAATTCCAAAAACGAATTTAACTAAACTAATTTATGTGAATGACGGATTAAAACAAAACAAATTTTTGCATTCTGCACATGTCTACTGACAGTTCTCCTGCGCCTTCTTCTTGCACACAAATGAGTCTTATGCACCATCGGCGGGTGAACTCCCAATGTGTGTGTGTGGCCTCAAAACTAAAACTATTCAATGTATAAATAACTTGATATATTTTAACTATTTATTTAGCTGTTTGCTCAGAGTCCCTCTTTATAAATACAGAAAGTCTGTTTTTTTTTTTTTTTTTTTAAAGTTCTTCTATGGGCATCTTCCTTCTCCGCACAGCAAGGAGGAGAGGATTTCCCCATCCTGCTGGCTGATGAGCATTGACAAGTGATAACTGGTAGCACAAAGCAGCTGACAATTATCCCAATCAGCAATAAAGGCCGCCCTTGTAAGAATAATTGCGGCTTTGCTAATTGATCTTCACACAAAAGGAAACATTATGGAGGCTGATTTCATTGTATGCTTTGTTAACCTCATAGAGAGAAATTAGTCATATGCAAGAATCATTGAGGAGCAGTAATTGCATTAGTAAAAATGAATTACTTTCAGCCTTCAGAAAGCCGGTTATACAATGTGCAGAGTTTCTAACCATTATTCTCTGGTCTTTGTTCAATTACCCCCCCCCCCCCCATCACTAAACACCTATTTATTCCCTTTCCATCTGCAGGCGGTTGGTTGCAATGCATCCCCATTCTTGTGAATGGGTCCCATTCAGTGGTGGTACTGCCAGACGAACGCATGGAGGGGGGTTATCATTTTTGCTATGCTATGAAGCCCCCCCCCTTCCTCTTTCAGTAATGGCACTTTTGGGGAGGGGAGCGGGTACCCGGTTTTGACAGGTACCCGCTCCTACTTCCACTCCAATCATCTAGCCACATGTGTAAAACTGGCGGCCCTCCAGCTGTTGCAGAACTACAAGTCCCATGCGGCATTGCAAGGCTGACCGTTACAAGCATGACTCCCACAGTCAGAGGCATGATGGGACTTGTAGTTCCGTAAATGCTGGAGGGCCACCAGTTTGACACCCTTAGTCTAGGCGATCGAAAGCGGAAGTTTTTCTCCCCCCTACCGCCCCCCCCCCCCCCACCCCCTCTCTCCCCGCAGTCTTCTGGAACACTTCACAGGTCCCAGAAGACTACTAGACCAGTCACAAGGTGCAAAGCGACTCACGTATGCTCAATAGGCACCCGGCTGTGAAGGCGCAAGTTGTCACAGCCGGGTCCCCACACTTAAGCCGGTACCGAAGATGAGATTTCAGAACAGCTCAGGTGAGCCCATCGCTGGATCGTGGGACAGGTGAGTGTGTGTTTATTAAAAGTCAGCAGCTACAGATTTTGTAGCTGCTGACTTTGAATTTTTAAATAGGAGTCTGGAGCTCCTCTTTAAAGTGGTTGTAAAGGCACCAATGTTAATTTCGTCAACTAAATTAATATTATTTTAGTCGACTAAAATTTGACTAAAACTAAAATGGCATTTTAGTCAAAAGACTATAACTAAAACGAAATTGAATTGTTTATCACAACAGCTAAATCTGAGTCTGTAGTGCATGTTCAAACCTTAATACCATAAATAATAAACATGTTATTAGATTTTTACTCTAGGAGTATATAATGTTTGGCAGTTCTAAAGAAATAATGCAATGAATTTTAACTAATCCCATTCGATTTTAGTGGACTAAAATGTACTGGAGATTTTAGTCGATTAAAATATGACTAAAACTAAGTCAACTCAGATGACTAAAATACAACTAAAACTAAAATGGCATTTTAGTCAAAAGACTATAACTAAAACTAAATCAAAATTTGATGTCAAAATTAACACTGAAAGGCACAAGGTTTTTTACATTTATGCATTCTGTGCAGCAGCCCCCCCTAATTCTTACCTGAGCCCCATCTCAATTCACCGATGTCCACGAGAGCCTGGGCTCTCCAGGGACTCCCACTCCTGATTGGCTTTTGGTAGCAGCGGGTGCCATTGGCTCCCGCTGCTGAAAATCACAGCCAGTGAGCCAATCAGGAGATGGCGGGGGCAGGGCCGAACCACAGCTACATGTTTGAATTGACACACACAGCCGCAGCTCGGGAGCGCGCCGCCTTAGCTGCTTGCTGTGGAAGCATCCAGTAGGAGGGTTGGACTATTTCTTTTTACCTCCATCCACAAGTGTAAACCATACCTTTTTATAGAAATCTTCCTTCAGAGGCGATATATGTTATGTTGAATTGCTTCACAGATCTGTAAGGCAAGCCATAAATGATGTAATTTTGGTTTCAGGAATGAAAATAGCTCGATTTCCGCATTAACAACACAGTAAGTGTTGACGGGGCAGTCTCTCCTGTAGTGCTATGGTCTTCTGCTGGCAGGAATGCTTCCCTGCCAGCAGAACACAATGATTACTGCTTGATTTACATAGGTTGGACTTGATGGACGTGTGTCTTTTTTCAACCTCACCTACTATGTAACTATATATGTAACTATATGCTGGTGGCTATAATCACATGCAAAAACTCCGGCAGGCTGGTAATACTGAAGTCAATCAATGGATCGACTTCAGTACAACCAGCCTGCCCTTAGATGGATCGAATCTCAGCTGGTCCCTGCTGTACCTGGCAAAACTCGATCCATTCACGGCCGGCTTTTGAAATATACAAAACACACCAAGAGTCAAGTAAGATTACACACATCTCTTGTATTCAGCCAATATTTGCTTATCCTGAAGTTCAGCTTTAATGTCCACAGTCTGGGTACAGGTGCACTTTAAGGTAACCTGAGCAAACTTCCAACTTCAGCACAGATGCCGTGTTTGCTGGATGGCATTAGCAGCTAGTTGAGTGATTCATATATTGCCTGGATCTGCACTTTTCCCAAATAATGAACCCTGATTGGTTGCTTTGGGTGATGGCTCCACTATTTATGTAGCTTTTATAATGAGCCTTATTTATTCCTGGTTCCTCTTATATATGTGATCTGTAGGACAATGTGCTGCTTGTGTATCTATAAACTGAAAAAAGTGAACCTGTCGCCGATTTGGTAAAAATTACGTCCGCACTGAAATGCAAGTTTCATAACTAAGGTTCCCGTCCTTCATTTAATTTTGCCCATTTTCACCACAATCTTCATTGTTAATAGGACACCTCAATGTCCAATAGGGAGGCACCCCATTGAATATTGGGGAACATAGTGGGTGGTCTGTAGGTTCCAGGGACTTCTGGGCGGTCACAGGGTCTGCTTGCAGAGGTCAGCTGAGTTTGAGAGCTCCTATCCCCAGAAAAAATAAAAGTAAATGCTCAGCACATGTGGTCACTGCCAATGTTAATTTGATATTTTCAAATCTGTGACAGGTTCACTTGAAAGAGGAAACAATGATGCATTGTTATTTACTTGCCCTGTTTGTACATGTAAAGCACTGCGCAAACTGTTGGCGCGATATAAATCCTGTATAATAATTTATCATCCATACATGGAAGGTTCCTCCAGAGACACGCCTGTTATAATAGACCATCATTATTTTTACCTTTTTGTATTGAAGACGTCATAGTATCAGCCCAGTAACAGTTGTATGCATGTTTTTTGCTTTATGACTTGATGCAAATATTTAGTGGCAACATTTCTTGTATTGAATTAGAAACAACTATATAGGTCAGAAGCAGCAAAATATATATATATATATATATATATATATATATATATATATATATATATATATATATATATATATATATATATATATATATATATTTTTTTTTTTTTTTTTTCAAGATTTGAGATGAATTGCTGCTTCGGACCTCTCCTGTTAGTACCAACAGACTGGAGCCTTGTTCCTGCAATATATGAGTCCATTTTTACTATTGTTAAAGTCTATGTCAACTCTAATAATTAAAGAATTGATGTAATAGTGCGCTTAAACCCAGCTTATAAAAATATAAGATATATAAAATATAATAAAGTGCACAACAGTGAAATACACAAATAATCCACAGGTGTACAAAGATAAATTAATTCAGTTATATCCTTCCTCTATGGCTAGAGGTATAATATGTGTGCACACAGTGATAAAGGTAAAAAGAAAGTCCAGAGAAATTCCAACAAAAAACTCACCACCACCCAAATAATAATCCTGCTCACCTTCAGAAAACATAAATGAAACAAAAACCAAAATGACACTTGTCAAAAACTTGGATCCTTGCTACGATGAGCTTATGTGTTTCCCTTGATTCAGATGTTGTATTGTCTCCAAGGTTCATAGAGTCTAAAAAATCGCTCTCAATAGAGATAGAAAGACATCATTGCGCAAGACTGCTATATAATCATAAATTACCAATTCAATACATTATTCACTTACATTTAATGTGGTTTTAAAACGCTGATTGAATGATCAGTAGTGCTCGCAGCTCTCCTCTTCACTGCACGTCCGGTGTCACAGAACACCAAAGGTGATGTCACTGGCTCCTCCCAACGCCTTGCGTCACAGGTCACGTGACTTTCTCAAGGGAAAATGAAAACATTTTAAACAAATAAATGTTTTAAAACCACATTAATTGTGAGTGAATAAATTATTGAATTGGGAATTTATAATTATATAGCAGTCTTGTGCAATGATGTCTTTCTATTGAGAGCAATTTTTTAGAATCTATGAACCTTGGAGACAGTACAACATCTGAATTACGGGAAACACATAAGCTCATCACAGCAAGGATCCAAGTTTTTGACAAGTGTCATTTTGGTTTTTGTTTTACTTATTTTTTCTGAAGGTGAGCAGGAATTTTCTTTGGGTGGTGGTGAGTTTTTTGTTGGAATTCCTCTGGACTTTCTTTTCACCTTCATCACTGTGTGTGCACATTATATGCAGTATTATAGCTCTAGCCATAGAGAAAGGATATAACAGCATTAATTTATCTGTGTACACCTGTGGATTATTTGTGTATTTCACTGTCGTGCACTTTATTATATTTTATATATCTTATATTTTTAAAAGTTAGGTTTAAGTGCACTATTACTACTGCATCAATTACTTTGTATGTGGTATCAGAGCACATTTAAATGGTTGCAGCTGAATCAGTTTCACTTATCAATTAGGTCCATATCAGCACTTAAGTAAAATTGTTTTAAAACAATTAAAGAATGACTTCAGTCCCCCCACTATATTTTTCCCTTCTTTAAGCTGGGTGTACATGGTAATTTTTGCTCTCATTCAGCTGTCAGGCTGAACAAAAAAAAACCCAACAAATTTCACCATCGACACAAGCGAGGTGGATGCAGGAATCCTTCCCGCTGCAACATTGTATTCTGACAGCAGAGACTCTAAAGCTGTCAGAATACACTGATCTATGGTTGCAGCCACTGATTGATGAAAGCTTTCCAACGTGGCTGTTCGAAAGATGTTGATCTAATGATTGACTTCTGTCACACACTCATCAAAATTTAGCGCGTCCTTGCTGAGTCGGATAAATTTGGATCCCTCTTTAACTACTTTAAAGGATAAGTTCGCCTTTTTGAACAGGCTACATGCTCCACCCATATTTAGGGTGGAAATGTAACTTGTTCCAGTAGCTGCAGCCTCTACCCCTCTCCCTGTGACAGCGAGTATGAAACTTCTCCCGGCACCCGCTGTCACTGTTTGAAAATAACGCAGCTGTGTGGCCAACATGGCCTCGTCATTCATTCACAGTTCCCTGTGAATGACTTGAACTAAAAGTACCATCAGCCTTTGGGGCTGACGGTTTATAATTCTAAATGGTCTCATAGTTCATTCACAAGCCCTGCAGCACTTGTTTGCAGGAGTCTGGCATTGCACCCCTGATCCACTGATCAGGGGTGCAATGCTTTCCAGGCTACGTAGGAAAAAAATAACCAAAAAAATAACAAATGCACATTTTTTTTTTTCCTGCAAAAATGTTTTAGTTTTTCCTAAAAGGTGAACTTATCCTTTAACCTTTCTCACTGTTTTTTAAGTAAATCTTGTTTGGCTGTACCTCTCCTGTGGATCGCAGGAGGGCAGTTAGTTCTGCGCTCTTGTGATCCGTTTTCAGCGGGCTGAAGGGGGGGCAGAGCAGAGAGCCGGCTCTCTGCTCTGGGAGCTGTGAGAACCGAGCAATCTGTGGTGTTGGATCGCTCGGCTCTTAGTCTAATGCCCTGTACACACAGTCAGACATTGATCGGACATTCCGACAACCAAATCCATGGATTTTTTCCGACGGATGTTGGCTCAAACTTGTCTTGCATACACACGGTCACACAAAGTTGTCGGAAAATCCGATCGTCCTGAACGTGGTGACGTAAAACACGTACGTCGGGACTATAAACGTGTCAGTAGCCAATAGCTTTCATCTCTTAATTTATTCTGAGCATGCGTGGCACTTTGTGCGTCGGATTTGTGTACACACGATCGGAATTTCCGACAACAGATTTTGTTGTCGGAAAATTTTATAGCCTGCTCTCAAACTTTGTGTGTCGGAAAATCCGATGGAAAATGTCCGATGAAGCCCACACACGGACGGAATTTCCGACAACATGCTCCGATCGCACATTTTCCATCGGAAAATCCGACCGTGTGTACAGGGCATAAGAGGCGCATGGGGACCGATGCTGCATCCACCAAAGTAAGTATGATTATTAAAACAAAAACGTGTACTTCTCTTTTAACAATAATAAACATATGCCCAGAAAATCCAGCTGTGTTCTGTAGGGATCTGCTGCTCCGCTGTTGCACACACAGTCCTGCGCCACCATCTTTTTCTATGACCTCATTGGGTGCTGACTGTCTCTTCCTGGTTCTTGCCGCTGGCCACCTAATGAAGTGCATGCACCACAGAACATCATTCGGGGACCGGCTACAATAACAAGGAAGAGACGGCCCTCCTCCCCGGGTGACGTGCCTCAGCGCACGTACTGTAGAGTACTCCGAGGCTTGCTGGGATGTGTGATGTGGATCTCCCAGGAGACGTCATTGTCTGATGGGTTCACGTACCTGTCCCTGCACATCTGTCAAATTAGAACGTACTGCCGCAGCCTCCTCATTCATTAACATAGACTGCCTGCATGCAGCTCCAGCCATATATAAAAAAAAAAACAGCTTATTCATGCTGTACAGGCCTCAGAACCCATGTAACTGAGGCCTAAAATTGAAAATTGCAGCTTTAATTCCCTGGCAAAATGATGAAATGAGAAAGAAAGGGTTGCATTTGTGTTCAGACACAGAGGACAGAAGTAGCTGTCAGATTTTAAAGGAAACCTGTACTGAGAGAAATGGGGGGCTGTGATTTGTGATCTCACATCCTGAAAAAAAAGTTAGCGGGTCGTCGCACTGTTCTGGGTCAGTGACTTAGTACAATGTTTTCTCAATTCCAGTCCTCAAGTACCCCCAACAGGTCATGTTTTCAGGATTTCCCTCAGATGAAATGGCTGTGGTAATTACTAAGGCAGTGAAACTGATCAAATCACCTGTGCAAAATAATGGGAAGCCTGAAAACACGACCTGTTGGGGGTACTTGAGGACTGGAATTGAGAAACATTGACTTAGTAAACTCCAACAATGAACGTCTCTTATTTGATCTGTTAAAGTCCAGCCTGATGAGCTCGTTTGGCTGGGCTTCTCCTATGGGTTACTGGAGTGCAATTCGTTTTGCACTCCTGTGACCCTTTTTCAGCCCTACCGAGTTCCCCTCCGTAGACTACAGCATAGGTATACAATCTCTGGGAGGCGGAGATCTATTGGGACAGCATGGAAGAGATCAAAGGTCCCAGGGTGTGGCACCCTTTTAAAAAAATTAAAAATAAACAAGCCCCCAATAAATCGATGGCATGAAGAACATCACCCCTCAAAGTAGTGTCTTCTGTCCCCCTTCACATCATGCCCCCCACAATAATGTACTCTGCCCCCCCTACAGTAGTAACCTCTGCCCCCGCCTTTCACATCACCCCCCACAGTAGTCTCCTCTTCCCCCCCCCTCTCACACAGTAGTGTCCTCTGCTGCCCCCTGACAGATCGATGATTGGTTGCTAGGACCACCCTATGTCCTAGCAACCAACCACCTGCCAGTTTACTTGAAGGCCGGGTTCACATATGTGTGAATTGGATGCAATTTGCAACTGCATCCAATTCACATGACATGCGAGTCTGGGGTGGCCACTGTGTGATTTCCAAAAGTGTCCTGAGCGTTTTTGGATCCGTTTTTATGTGGGAATTTGGGGAAAAAAAATTCGGACCTGAATCACACCTAAACTGGTAAACAAAAATGCACAGGACCCCGGGCTGGAAACCGCGGCTGCACATATATGAAAGTAAAAGAAAAAAAAGTGCTGCTCTATCTTCTAATGATAAATATTTGCCTGTGTGTTTTTACACATATATACACACTCTACACTATAGCTGTAGCAAACCACATACTTAAAATACTATAGTGACACCACTAATTAAAAAATGAATCCGACTCTGTGCTCCAATCTAGTGCATCATGTGAACTGTTAATTGATTAGTTCCTCTGCCTTTCCATGTATACACACTCTAAAATTGCCTATAAAAGATCACATACATACAAGTGCTATTAGTGACACAACTTATTGTCAAATAAAGTGACTCTGTGCAACAATATAATGCAATAAGTACAGTAATACTAAAATATCCTCATCTGTCATAAAATTTAAATCAAATATATATTATGTGCTCAAATTATATATGGACACAAGGACATGTTTGCTATCACCAGCTGCTTTGGATTTAGAACTGTGAATGGACTTTATATTAAAAAAAAGAAAAGAACCTCATGGTAAAAAAATGGACTTTATATATAATGCATGTCGTTTTGTGAATCAAGCATCATAGCACTTTGTAGTGCGTGGGAACACATTTGTGAATATAATTTGAGCACATATATATTGGATTTAAATTTTTTGACAGATGAGGATATTTTAGTATTACTGTACTTATTGCATTATATTGTTGCACAGAGTCACTTTATTTGACAATAAGTTGTGTCACTAATAGCACTTTATGTGATCCTCTATAGGTAATTTTAGGGTGTGTATACATGGAAAGGCAGAGGGACTGATTAACATTTCACATGCTGCACCAGATTGGAGCACAGAGTCGCATTCATTTTTTAGTTAATGGCGTCACTATAGTATTTTATGTATGCGGTTTGCTACAGATATAGTGTAGAGTGTGTATATATGTGTAAAAACACACAGGCAAATATTTATCATTAGAAGATAGTGCAGCACTTTTTTTCTTTTTACTTTTATGTTGAGTGCACGGCCTTATGGGATGTGATCAGTGCTAGCAACTTTCTACATAAGAACCCATTATTTGTGTATGGTAGCTCGCAAGATTTCCAGTGTTTAGATTTGCACATCTATGAACCCAGAAAAAAGTTAACTTCCCAGCCCCCCGTCCCCGTCCTGAGCTGTGCTGCCTCCCGCTCTCCGCTCTGACATAAGGATGAGACCCGCGGAGGAGGCTTGGGGGGGAAGGAGCGGCACCTAGCGTGGGTCAGCAAAGCAGGAACGTGGTCACGATCTACCCATCACCTGCCCACGGTCGAAGGGTAGATTGCGTTCGACTGGTTGCCGATCTCTAAACTACAGAATACCCTATTTTTATGGTGATGAGGGGATAGGGAAGGAGTTCTGCAGTCCTAAAACGCTTTCTGTTCTAGCATGACAACTTCTCCATAAATGCAGCACAGAGAGTAATGCCGCGTACACACGGTCAGACTTTTCGGCTACAAAAGTCCGACAGCCCGTCCTACAGACTTTTGGCGGACTTGCGGCAGACTTTCTTACGAACAGACTTGCCTACATACGATCACACAAAAGTCCAACGGATTAGTACGTGATGACGTACACCGGACTAAAATAAGGAAGTTTATAGCCAGTAGCCAATAGCTGCCCTAGTGTGGGTTTTTGTCCGTCGGACTAGCACACAGACGAGCGGATTTCTGGGTCCGGCGTAGTTAGGACATAAGATTTGAAGCATGTTTCAAATCTAAGGTCCGTCAGATTTGCGGCTGGAAAAGTCTGCTGAAAGTCCGGGGAACCCCACACACGATCGGATTGTCCGCCGTATTTGGTCCGTCGGCGTCCGTCGGACTTTTGTAGATGAAAAGTTGGCCGTGTGTACGCGGCATAAGTGTTGTCAGCATAGGACAAGAAGAGTAAGGGATGGCCAGGCAACCAGCATTTTCAGAATGTGGTCAGAAACCGCAAACTCTTTTGTTTCTCAGTCCAGGTTTCCTCTTTGAGTCTCTGATGGGACATGGGCTCTCTCTCTCAGTTATGTTTCTTTATTTTTCTTTAAAATTTTCAATACAAGTAATGTCTCCTAAATGTTTTATGTTTTTATTTATAGGACTTTGCTAAATAGCTTTTAGTATGTTATTGTGTCTATTTTCTCGCTGTGTAGTGCTGAAAAGTGTCTTTTATGTGTAGCTGCGTTGGCTGCAGAGGAGCTTGGCTTTGAAAGATTTCATGCGTTAATGCAGTAAGTAACCTGACACCATTAAACTGAATTCAATAAAATCATGTTTTTAAACACCTTTTATATGGATCAACTGTGGCTGTTGAACTACAAATCCCAGCATGCCATTAACCTTTGAGATTTGCTGTTCCCAAACCACTGTGACTGATCTTAAACCACTGTCCGATGCATATTAGTGTGCTGTAAAGCTCACACGTTGCACATATATGCCGCTATTGATTTTTCGATGGGACAAAGTATATGTAGTTACATAGGGTGGAAAAAGGAATCAAGTAAATCTAGTTCAACCAATGAAAAAAAAAATAGATAAATAGAAAACCTCCATATACACCGTCCTATATTCACGGTTGATCCAGAGGAAGGCACTTTGTTCAATATTCCTAGGTGCCCTGTAATGCTACCTGCTACACTATATTACCAAAAGTATTGGGACGTCTGCCTTTACATGCACATGAACTTTAATGGCGTCCCAGTCAATATTGAGTTGGCCCACTCTTTGCAGCTATAACAGCTTCAACTCTTCTGGGAATGCTGGCCACAAGGTTTAGGAGTGTGTCTATGGGAATGTTTGACCATTCTTCCAGAAGCACATTTGTGAGGTCAGGCACTGATGTGGACAGGAAGGCCTGGCTCACAGTCTCTGCTCACAAATGCGCTTCTGGAAGAATGGTCAAACATTCCCATAGACACACTCCTAAACCTTGTGGACGGCCTTCCCAGAAGAGTTGAAGCTGTTATAGCTGCAAAGGGTGGGCCAACTCAATATTGAACCCTGCGGACTAAGACGCCATTTAAGTTCATGTGCATAAAGGCAAGTGTCCCAATACTTTAGGTAATATAGTGTATGTCAGACAGGGTGTCCAGCACCCCCCAACCCCCCCCCCCAACGCACGGCCGCCAAACACCTCAGAGAGCAAGGAGATGGCTGCTTTAATAATAGCGCCAGTCTCTGACTCCCAGCACTTGAGGCAAGCATCAGCAAGAAGAATGCAGGGGAAGGTGGAACATGTCGGCCACAGGCAAGTACTGGGAGCTGGAGACAGGCGATCGCTAAGCCAGTTAATCGTGCGTCTGTGTGCCATTGCGGGGCACCCTGACCGACATCACAGCTAGCATTACTGGGCACATACTTTGTCCCCTCGAGAACGGAGTACTGGGAAAAAAGTGCTACTTCTTTAAATACAGTTGACCAATTTTCCTGTTTGTGCTGTTGAATATTATTACTTTCCTCTTTTTTTTTTTTTTTTTGTGCTTTTATATATTTTAATATTCTTTCCTTGGGCTGTCATAAAAGCGGTTCCTGTTGCGACAATACAAGCTTTATTAATTGAAGAATGTTTGTTTACATAAATATAGATATTTGTCAGTCAAAGTTCAAAGATGATTTCTGATTTGGCGCAATGTTTTATTAATGTCTGTTTGAAGGATAACTCTATGTTTTTTAAAAAGATGTCCTCAACTGGCCCCCTTTGACTTCAACATCAAAGCCATTCCTGATACACAGACCTCAGATCAGACCACCGACTGGTTTGAAAGGCTCTTCTGTCCTCCTGGGTGCAGCTGACGTCCTGGGAGTCGGGCCAAGCTCTACTCCACTTTTTTGTTTTTTTATTAAAAAAATTGTATGTATGTTTTAAGCCTTAAACATGAATTTTGATTTCAATTTCATATATACAGCTTACTCCCTACTCTGTTCTTCATGCTCCCCGCCCCTTTACTTAAAGTGTTATTAAGGGATAAGTTCACCTTTAGAACATGTAGTTATGTGCAGAACAGAAACATTTTGTTTAGTTTTGTTTCGGATGGATTCGTTATGTTACTAATTTAGTTTCATTGCTTTTTGAAACTATAGTTTTTGGAACCCGTTTAATTTCGCTTTGCAACTTTTCATATTCAAATCGAAAATATCGATCCGATCGGAGTTCAGTGTGAAGAATAGCGTTTTGTTAAGGAGTGGAGCAGTCCGCCTCATCCTTAACAACCATGACTGATCTGCAGAATGTAAACAAACCAGTGCTGGCATTAAATTTTTTTTTTTAAATGGTTCTGGTATGGCACTCGCTTGTCTCCCCTCCTTTCCTGATTTGCTGGGCTGCATGCTCAGATAAGGGTCTGGTATGTATTTTTTGGGGTGACCCCGCACCATTTTTTGTGTTTTTTTTTTTTTTTAATTTTGGTGTGGGGTTCCACCTAAAATTCATTCCAGACCTGAAGGGGATGGATTGGGGGGGGACCTCGACGTTATGCTTTTTTTTTTTTTTAATTTCGGCGCTGTTTCCGCCACTTGTTTGTTTATATTCTGCTGTCAGCGGGAAGTCCAGCTGACAGCAGTTGTCATGGTTGTCAAGAGAGGCCGCCCCGCTCCTTAACAACCAGCTATTATCGAATAAATTTTAATCATTCAGATGCTTTAAATATCCAAAATTAACAAACACTTTTTGTTTGTTTATTTCAGGATTCATTGAAATTTGTTACAAACTGAACTGCACTTGTCTAGTTATATGTTTCTCCCATGTTTAGGGTGGAGCATGTAACATGTTTCAGCTCCTCCTTCCTGTCTCCCTGATCCCCCTTTTTTCGTGACAGTGGGTGCGGGTTCTTCTTCCCTCAACTGCTGTCACTTTTTGAAAAGAGCATGGCTGCTGCGTCATTCAATCTCATTTTTTTGTGGATGAACAGACTACAAAGACCGTCTTCTGCCACAGCAGACAGACTTGGTAGTTTAAGTGGGCTGCGGTTGCGCACTTGTAGTCCGCTGACATGTCCCCCAGAAGGGTTTATGGTGTTCACCGTTTCATTTTTGTTTTCACTTTAAAGTGCATTTCCACCTTCAATGTCAAAATCTGACAAACCCCAACTTTATAATATGTATTCTTATTTACACAGCAAACCCAAAAATATCCAATACCTAAAAATAATAATAAAAAATGTTTCCTAACTTTCTCGTTGCGTTGGAAGCAGGTTTATACATAGGGCTCTATAGATGGCTTATATTTTTCAGAATAGCTTGCAGTGTGCAATTAGGGGACCGACTGAGGGATAGTTTAAAGGAATTTAACATTTGTGCGGGTGCACGACTCCGAACACTACCTGTATGTGTTCAGGGCTATACACCCACACAGCTACCAAATTGGGAGCAGCATCCATTCCTGTGCAGCTGCTGCATCCCATATGACATGAATGGGACTGCCTGCACAGGGATGCCCGGAACACCTGTGTATCCACATGTGGGTAACACGGCCCTCACATGAGGCATTCATTGATACGCTCGAAGCGTAAGAGACTGCAACTGCAGAGGCCTGTTTTTGCTTTATGCAGGTGGGTGAAGCTTGATAATTGAGAGATCTTAAAACATTTCAGTTTTGAGCTCTGAATGGCAAATGTAATCACATACTGGCCTCTTAGGCCCTCTTCACACGGAGCGATTGGCCCAGTGCCCCACGCAGGGCCATCTTTTTTTTTTCTAACTTGCACGTGTTGTGTGCATCCCGGTGCCGGTGTCCCATTGTTTTCTATTAGGGTGCATGGCTGCATTGACACAGCCGATGTGCCCCAATATGACATGCGGGTTCAGGTCCCAAAACTTTACTTGTGTGTTCAGGAACCCGCATCTGCATGTTTTGTTGGGACAACGCCTGCGCATCCCTGTGCTGGGAAAAGATGGCACTGCACAGAGCTTATTGCCCTGTGTGAATAGGGAGTTATACACAACTGATTCCCTAGCCTGTTCTAGGCACCCTCTGCTCCCTTTACTTAAGGTGGGAGTCCGACGAAAATTTTTTTTTTAGATGTCAGCAGCTGCAAATACTGCAGCTGCTGACTTTTAAAATAAGGACACTTACCTGTCCCGGGGTCCAGCGATGTCGGCACCAGAGACCGAACCGTCCCTCGATCCTCAGGTGCTGCCGCCGCCGCCATTCTCAGTGAGGGAATCAGGAAGTGAAGCGTTGCGGCTTCACATTCCGGTTCCCTACTGCGCATACGCAAGTCGCGCTGCGCGTTCTCAATGGTCCCCGCTGTCTCCTGGGACCTGTGTCTTTCCCAGGAGACAGCGGGGGAGTGCGGGAGTCTATTCCCGGAAGTGGGTGCAGATACCTGTATTATACAGGTATCTGCACCCCCCTCCCACCTGAAAGGTGCCAAATGTGTCACCGGAGGGGGGGGAGGAATCTGATGAGCGGAAGTTCCACTTTTGGGTGGAACTCCACTTTAAGACAAGTACAGGTTTTGAAAAAAACAAACATCCATATTCGCCTAGGTGGATGCAGCATTTGTCCCTGCCACCTCTACTCCGATGAACGTGCGTGCTGGAGGCTGAGCCAGCTGCCAGTCAGCCATCTGGGTGGATCCCGACATTAAAGATGGGACCCCTCAATGGTCTTGACCGGCATAGCGATATCAGCCGACAGCAGGCTTTAGCCCGCTGTTGGCTGAATACGAGTCATAAGAGTGCAGAATGAGGTGCACTCCTGTGAACTGCAGAGCTTTGGCCCTACTTCTCCTTTAAAGGATAAAGCAATTCCAAAACCAGAAATGCATAATATTGCAGCTTACCAGTACAGTAAAACCTTGGATTGCGAGCATATTTAGTTCCGGAAACATGCTTGTAATCCAAAGCACTTGTATATCAAAGCGAATTCCCCCATAAGAAATAATGGAAACTCAGATGATTTGCTCCACAACCATTTAATCATAAGTCAGTTTGTAGTCCATATAAAAAAAGATTATAGCAATGTGATAGGTTGTGTAACCATACAATGTCCATCCACAAATGGCGGCCTCCACAAGGCGATGAGAAGCAAAATCCAGCAGTAGCTACAGAGTGGAAAAGAGAAGAGAGGCGCCTCTAAGTGTAGCAATACGGATACATTTAATGAAGGTACAACATTTAGCAACTCACATGGTTTATGATTAAAAGAGGCACATCTGCGTATGCAGGCATCCGGGGTAAAGCTGTCCACATAGACCATCCCCAAGTTACTCTCAAACCAAGGTTTTACTGTACTTGGATATGGTGAATGCATTCGTTTCTAGGCTAAGTACAATTTTTTTTAAAGTTCAGAAAAAGTATCCTGCCAGAATTCTGGTGTCTTTGTAACCTTCTAGAGGATGAAATTATATACCAAACAATCATATCAGTTTTCCCAGCCAACTTCTGTGGACTGGCAAAGAACACCTCCCTGTGTAGTGGAGATGAGGAGTGGAAGGGGGATTAGAAGTCCAAACCATGAGAAAGGCCTAGTGACAGCCGTGGCTCCCTTCAAAGATACAGTGGAGTGAATAAGCTTAGCCAACTAGGAACAGCAAGTGTGTTATTTGTTGGATTACCAAGGAAACAAAAAAGTATTGAAGCCTGAAAAATAAAAAGAACTAATGCCATTGCTACATTTAAGAACTGCCAAGCTGCGACAAATGCATTTTTAGTTTTTGGGTTAAGGTATGCTTTAAAGTATTTGTAAAGGTTTAATTTTTTTTTTTTTAAATAACCAACATGTTAGACTTACCTGCTCTGTGCAATAGTTTTGCACAGAGCAGCCCCTATCCTCCTCTTCTGTGGTCCCCCGCTGCCACTCCTGGCTCCACCCCCCTGCCAAGTGTCCCCATAGCAAGCTGCATGCTCTGGGGGCACTTGTGCCTGCTCCCTCCCAGCTTTATTCAAATGTACTACGGGTTTAAAAAGAGGTTTTATATTTCAGTCATAGCCATGCTTTGCATGCTTCATTTGGAGTTTGTTTAATGGTCAGCTGCATGAAATGTATTCTTCACATCTGCACATCATTATGCCCTATAAATTAACCTTGTCAATAATGACTTGTTTTCCCATCTAGGAGATTCAATTGCAATATTTATTTTCTCCTAAATGAGCCATTCATGGCATTCTTGGTTTGGGGTGATTAGGAAGGAATGTGTACACATTTTACTTATAGACCTCCATAGCCGAGATATTTCACAGCAGGGTTGATATTTATCAAGCTCTGATATCGAGCACACTGAGAATAGAAATGGCAGAAATGTATAGCAGACAAATTGTCTCAGACATGGTTCCTCCTTGAAATTTTCTTACAATTCTTTTAAATGTTAACCAGTTAAGCTCTCACACCTGTATATTCCCTTATGGACCAGAGCTATTTCTACGTTTTTGGTTATGGGCCTTTTTATTCAGTAAAAAACGTTAGGATAACAAAGTAATACATACACTATATTACCAAAAGTATTAGGACGACTGCCTTTACACGCACATGAACGTTAATGGCATCCCAGTCTTAGTTCGTAGGGTTCAATATTGAGTTGGCCCACCCTTTACAGCTATAACAGCTTCAACTCTTCTGGGAAGGCTGTTCACAAGGTTTAGGAGTGTGTCTATGGGAATGTTTGACCATTCTTCCAGAATCCCATTTGTGAGGTCAGGCACTGATGTTGGAAAGAAGGCCTGGCTCGCATTCTCCACTCTAATTTATCCCAAAGGTTTTCTATTGGGTTGAGTTCAGGACAAATCATTTGGTGGAAGGAGGATTATGGTGTGGGGTTGTTTTTCAGGGGTTGGGCTTGGCCCCTTAGTTCTAGTGAAGGGAACTCTTAAGGCGTCAGGATGCCAAGACATTTTGGACAATTTCATGCTCCCAACTTTGTGTGAACAGTTTGGGGATGGCCCCTTCCTGTTCCAACATGACTGCGCACCAGTGCACAAAGCAAGGTTCATAAAGACATGGATGAGCGAGTTTGGGGTGGAGGAACTTGACTGGCCTGCACAGAGTTCTGATGGAACACCTTTGGGATGAATTGGGGTGGGCCAACTCAATATTGAACCCTACGGACTAAGACTGGGATGCCATTAAAGTTCATGTGTTTGTAAAGGCAGGTGTCCAAATACTTTTGGTAATATAGTGTATATTGTTATTTAGAGCATACAAGGCTTTCTTTATATTATGGTGTGCAAACGGAACCACAGATTAGATTAGATCCACATAATGGCACCATCCCATATAACCAAAATCATATAAATAAGTGAAATGACAGTGAAGGAGCAAAAAAAGAAGTCATCAACCCCAATCTCACCTTCCAGGAAACAAGGGACATTGAATGTGCCACGATGGGAAACAAAACACAAAATCTGTACTCAATAAAAAAAATCAGTATTTATTATAAATCTTTAAAATTTTGCGCCATCTATTTTAAAAACATGTTAGAAAAAATATACTCAGATCAAATGCCGGATATAAAGTTACATTGTTTATATAAACAAGCGTTTAGAATTGACGCGTTTCGCAAAGAATAGCTTCTTCAGGATTCACCCTTGTAAATGGCCAACTAATCTCCACAAATATACACAGAGGGTATCATTATCATGCGTTGCCAAGAGCTACAGATGTAATACTTGGTGGCCGTCCCATAAGGGATACAAAGCTTCAGTCAATATGTCCAAGTATAAGTGATACATAAAATCTACAACCAAAACGCAATTAATAAAAAAATTTAAAAAATATTTTTGTTTTCAAGCTCTGTCTCACATAATGGGGCAGAGGTGGGGAAGTGGAATATACATTTTATTATATTGTCCTGTTTTTAAAGGACATTAAAATTATGATTCTGGTGCAAAATGTTACTTTTTTAATGCAGAAAGAAAGAACGAAATGCAAAAAAACAATGAAAAACTTGAAAAAAAAATAATCAGCAGGAATATACATATATTTGTACAGGCTTAATGGGGAAGGAGTTAATTGGGTCTGATTAGTAAACTAGGGGTTAAAAAAATAGGGACACATTTTAATTAAAAAAAGACCCCATGGAACAATTCACTCAGAGTTCACATGATATTCTCTGAAGTCCTTTACCTTCAGCACTCTGTTCCCTCCCCCTCTTATTGTAGGCTGCTCTGTCTTAACTTTACAGTTTAGAAGGCCAGCAGGCAGCAGTCACTGCTGGGATGGGGGAGCAGCATGAGTTGACTTACTGAAAAGGAAAGGGAGTACTTTCTGCTGTGAATTTTGAGGATGAATGTGTAATTTTATAATTGTTAATAGGATGGTTACAGTTTTACTTTAAGTATGCTTTCCAATCAGAACTAAAAATGTAACCTGTAGATGTAGACAATTTTGAGGATGAATTGATCCCCAGTGCCTGCAGATACAGAGGTCAGTGAGTACCTGTTTTAAAACTTATTTCTGTTTGCTAAGAATATGTGTAACATGAAATTATTGAATGGAGCGCAATTTACCTGGTCAGTTCCTTAGTTTTCCATGTAGCCTTTACTTGGCTAAGCAGCTTTGTTGGGGGGAAAGGATTATTGTCAACCTGATGACAAGTTAACTGAATTTACACAATATTTGTGATAGTAGATACAGGGAGCAAGGAAACAGGTTACATAGCACAGACTTTAGTATATACACTGCCAGTGACCCTGTGAGGTGCTTATATACAGGATCAGTAGGAAGGCACTAGGAATCTATAAACAGGACCCGTAGGAGGGCAGTAGGACCCTATATACAGGATCAGTAGGAACCTATATACAGGGTCAGTAGTAAAGCAGTAGGACCCTATATACAGGATCAGTAGGAGGGCAGTAGGACCCCTATATACAGGATCAGTAGGAGGGCAGTAGGACCCTATATACAGGATCAGTAGGAGGGTAGTAGGGACCTATATAAAGGATCTCTAGGAGGGCAGAATGAACCTATATACAGGATCAGTAGGAGGGCAGTAGGAACCTATATAAAGGATCTCTAGGAGGGCATAAGGAACCTACTGTATATACAGGATCAGTAGGAGGGCAGAAGGAACTTAATAATGGATCTCTAGAAAGGACAGAAGAAACCTCAATACAGGATCAGAAGGAGGGCAGTAGGACCTATATACAGGGTCAGTAGGAGGGCGGTAGGAATCTATTTGCAGGATCAGGAGGAGAGCAGTAAGACCTATAAACATGATCAGTAGGAGGGTAGTAGGAACCTATATAAAGGATTCATAGGAGAGCAGTAGATACCCATATAAAGGATGAATAGGAATCTATATACAGGATCAGTAGGAGGGCAGAAGGAACTTTAATAATGGATCTCCAGGAGGGCAGAAGGAACCTCAATACAGGATCAGGAGGAGGGCAGTAGGACCTACATACAGGGTCAGTAGGAGGGCAGTAGGAACCTATTTGCAGGATCAGGAGGAGAGCAATAGGACCTATAAACATGATCAGTATGAGGGTAGTAAGAACCTATATAAAGGATTCATAGGAGAGCAGTAGATACCTATATAAAGGATGAATAGGAATCTATAGATAGGATCAGAAGGAAGGCAGTAGGACATACAGTATTTACAGGATCAGTAGGAGGCCAGTAGGAACCTATATACAGGATCTGTAGGGAGCAGTAGAAAGCCATTTACAGGATCACTGGCAACCTATATAAAAAAATCTGTAGGACGACAATAGGAACCTATGTACAGGGTCAATAGGAGGGCACCAGGAATGTATATGCAGAATCCATAAAAGGCCAGTAGGAAACTATACATGGTTCTGAAGGAGGGCAGTAGGAACCTATATTAATTATCAGTAGGAGGGCAGCTTTATTAGATCTGAGGATGCTACCGGTTTTTAAGAGTAATGAAACCTCTTCAACTTTACAGTTGTCCAGCTGATGTAATTACTGCTGGGTATCCCATGACCTTGATAAATGAGAACCTTCACTGACAACTATCTGGATAAATTAACTGTTGCCCAACAGGTAGGCGATGCACTTTGTATGCATTGTAAAGCTGGCCATACGCTAGAGTATTTTCAAAGGAATGTTTGTTCATTCTCAATAATACATTCATTGACTTGAAGACTCGAGTTCAAAAGTATTTCAAAATGTTTTGCTTTTAACATTCAAATTTGGGATGGATGGACCTTTTTTTTTTTTTTAAACAAAATCACGTACACTGTTAGAAATTCATTTGTTCAAGAATGATTTGTCTTGCTCCTTCAAATTTTTTAGTCACTGTGGTAGAAAACAAACCTCAATTTCACCCCACAAACAATTAGAAAATCAAACGAGTGTTCTTAAAACGAAACCTTTTGAACACATTTCTGTTAATGTATAGCCAGCTTGGGGTTCCATTTTTAGATTTGACTGAATTGTACCTCTAAATGTTCATATTATGTCAAAAGCAAGCAATGCCTGTTTGAACAACATTTCTCCTTCCTTTCCCTCAGAAAAAGAACTTTTAAAAACTTTAGTGAGCTGAAGGGAGCTTTATGGGATGAATATTTAACTTGGCGGAGCAAGTTTGGTGTGCTGCTGTTCCTGTACTCCGTCATTCTCACCAAGGTATGGTTCAAGGTTTGCTGCTATCTCAGGTTTCTCAACATAAAGAATCTACACTATATTATCAAAAGTATTGGGACACCTGCCTTTACATGATCTTTAATGGCGTCTTAGTCCATTGGGTTCAGTATTGCGTTGGCCCGCCCTATGCAGCTATAATGCCCCGTACACACGGTCGGACATTGATCGGACATTTCGACAACAAAATCCTAGGATTTTTTCCGACGGATGTTGGCTCAAACTTGTCTTGCATACACACGATCACATAAAGTTGTCGGAAAATCCGATCATTCTGAACGCGGTGACGTAAAACACGTACATCGGGACTATAAACGGGGCAGTAGCCAATAGCTTTCGTCTCGTAATTTATTCTGAGCATGCGTGGCACTTTGTGCGTCGGATTTGTGTACACACGATTGGAAATTCCGACAACGGATTTTGTTGTTGGAAAATTTTATAGCAAGCTCTCAAACTTTGTGTGTCGGAAAATCCGATGGAAAATGTGTGATGGAGCCTACACATTATTATTATACAGGATTTATATAGCGCCGACCGTTTACGCAGCACTTTACAACATGAGGGCAGACAGTACAAGTACAATACAATTCAATACAGGAGGAATCAAAGGGCCCTGCTCGTTAGAGCTTACACATGGTCGGAATTTCCGACAACAAGGTCCTATCACACGTTTTCCGTCGGAAAATCCGACCGTGTGTACGGGGCATTACAGCTTCAACTCTTCTGGGAAGACTGGAATGCCATTAAATTGTAAAGTCAGGTGTCCCAACACTTTTGACTATATAGAGTGAGTGTGTTGCCTATAGTCCGTTATATTCTTTTTTTTTTTATTTTATATTCTTTTTTTATTTACTGTTTTGCACTTGAAGTATCTGCTTGGTATGGGTTTAATGCCAACATTTTTTTTTAAACACTTTTTGTGTGCACACCTCTGTGCCCTGGTCATTTACATATTCATTCAACCAGCAAGTGGTATAAGAGCTGCTAGACTTGTCTTATTAAATTATCTAATCCTGTCTCATACCCCAATCTAGGGGCTTGTGTTCCTCTAACTATAGAGAAAAAAATGAGCGGTAAATAGAAAAAGGTAGGAAATTCCATTGTGAACCACACTACAGGAGGTTTATTAACCAGCACTCATAGATCTTTACTATATACCAGTAATACACTAGTTTATTGCATCTGGCTCTGCATATCTGTCAAGCAATGGTTCGGGATTTTTTTTTTTTTTTCAAATTTAAAGCAAATCTGCGTTTTTCCTATCCTAGATGATGTAACAGATTGTTTTTACAGGATGCAGCTTTAAAAGCCGTCCATTCACTGCTTTGCTGATCTGCTGGTGCAGCCAGAATAATTGCATGGTACTTGTAGGTATGGGGGAACATGTGAAACTCCTCTGCTCCATAATAATGAATACCATTTATATTTAGCAGCCATTTACTGTACTTGGACTGCATGCTGACATGTGGGAGCAGGGAAGCCTTGCATATACCATGTAATGTGCTGATACTGCATTGGAGTTCTAGGATCTGGCTGTTCTTTGCGCCAGAGGGCGATCACAAAACTGGCCGCACAGACTTAAAACATCTTTTTCGTGGTAAAAGTCCCCATTTGTAAATTTTTAAAGTGATACCAAAGAAAATATTTTTTTAAAATAACAAACGTTTCATACTTACCTGCTATGTTTAATGGTTTTGCACAGAGCAGCCCTGATCCTCCTCTGATCGGGTCACCCTCCGGTGCTCCTGAGCCCCCCCTTTGCTGGGTGCCCCATAGCAAGCCATTTGCTATGGGGGCACTTGTGTGTGATTGCTCTCGAGCCCTGCTCTGTGTCCTTAAGACACACGCAGCATGGCTCAGCCCTGTCCCTAATCCCTCCTCATTGGCTGTGATTGACTACAGCGGTAGCCAATGGTTCACACTGCTGTCTCTGAGCCAATGAGGAGGCAGAGAGGCGGGAAATCCTCTGCTCTCATGCACATTGCTGGATCGAGATCGGGCTCAGGTAAATATTGGGTGGGAACTGTGCCCAAGAGTTTTTTTTTTTTTACCTTCTACCTTTAATTTTCTGACTAAAGTTCCACTTTAAGCTGTTTTTGAAGGCTTTAAAGTTGATATGTACCGAACAATGAACTTCCCATGAAGTGATTCTAAAGGTTGCAAAAAAAAAAAAAAAATAACAAACATGTTCTACTTACCTGCTCTGTGCAGTGGTTTTGCATAGAGTAGCTCTGATCCTCTGCTTTTTGGGTCCCCTGTAAATGCCCCCAAAAGCAAACCTCTTGCTATGGGGGCACTTGCGCAGGCTTGTTCCCGAACTGCACTTTTGTAAATGGACATTGTCCATTTACACACACAGCGCAGCTTGGCCTGCCTCCCGCTCTCTCCTCATTGGCTCTCTGGCTATGATTGACAGCAGTGGGAGCCAATGGCTCCCACTGCTGTGTGAGCTAACGAGAGAGACCCAGTAAAGCCGCTGCTCTCATGCACATTGGTGGATCGGGATGGGGCTTAGGTAAGTATAAAGGGAGGCTGGGTGGTGGGGGGAGCCAGAAGTTTTTTTTTACCCTAATGCATATAATGCATTAAGGTAAAAAAAACTGCCTGTAGAACCACTTTAATTTCTCCCTTGTTTTGTTAAAGTGGATCGATCTAACTAAGCTTAAAGTGTTACTAAACCCAGTAATATGAAAATAGTTCATCCGTCCCCGCAGTGCCCACGGCTTATAAATCTTCTTTTTACATTAAAATTCTGCCACTATATATCTTTTTGGATGATCTGTATACCACGGTTACATGATAAACTGCACAGTTTCTCCAGTGAGAGTTCAGGAAGGAGGGGGTTTCCACTGCAGCCTGTATACACACCCACATGTGTGATGTCAATATCATGTGACCTGACTAGCTCTGAGAACACGTAAATCTTCTCTCCAGCATAAAAGACACAACTGAGCATGTGCAGGTCAGCTTCCCAGCAAGACAGTGCAGGAGGGAAGGATCTGTGCATACAGGATAATATGGCCTTTTTACACAATGTAGGATTAACCCCTTGTGCTCCACAGTAAGTATAACAAGCATGCTATGCTGCATATACGGACTGATTTTACTGTTGTGGGTTTAGTAACACTTTAAAGCTGCTCCCGTCCCCTTTCTAACACCTATACTAACTACCCTGTAGAAGGAGGATGCTTATGCATACGTATTCTCAGAGCGCTCCGGTCACATGATCTCACCAGCGGCTGGCTTCAGGGAAGAGGAGAGAGCCCTGACAATGGAAGGAATGCCTAGAAGGTGACATCACCTATAAGATTACTATGGGGTATCCATTGTAGGCTGTCTCTCCTCCCCCTGAAGCTGTATAATTAAAATAAATATATATAGATATATATCTATATATATATAGAGATATATATATATATCTCTATATATATATGTGTGTGTATATATATATATATATATATAGATATATTTATGTGTATGTATGTGTGTGTGTGTGTGTGTGTGTGTGTGTATATATATATATATATATATATATATATATATATATATATATATATATATATATATATATACACAATCAATGGGTGGGTGGTTTACCTTCTTTTCTTTAGATCTGTTTCTATCAAAGCACGGTCAGGGTGGACTCCCACTGCTCCACCAAAATGGACATAGAAGAAAAAGACGGGACCAGTGCTTCAATTAAATGCTTCTTTACTTCAATCTTCTATTCAAAATGTACAAAAGTGCAAGCTTGCACTTTTGTACATTTTTGAATTGAAGATTGAAGTAAAGAAGCATTTAATTGAAGCACTGGTCCCATCTTTTTCATATACATATATATATATATATATATATATATATATATATATATATATATATATATATATATATATATATATGCTTATTCCTTTATTCCTTCTGCCAGGTAGTTAGTATAAGCATTGGAAACGGGATGGGAGCAGCTTTAAGCTTAGTTAAACCAATCCTGGAATTCCACTTTAACAAAATAAAAGGAGAAATTAAAGTGCTTCTAAAGGCAGAAGGTTTTTTTTACCTTCATTCATGCTATGCATCCTCCTCTCGTTCCAGCGATGTGCAGAACCTTGCCTCTCCGGGGACTCGCACTCCTGATTGGCTTTTCACTGCTGTTAATCACAGCCAGTGAGCCATTTGGGGGGGGGAGTCGCGGCCCTGTGTGCGAATGGACGCACAAGAGCTGTGGGTCGGGAGCGCGCCTGCTTGGGTGCCCCCAGAGCAAGCTGCTTGCTGTGAGGGCACTTGGCACGAGGGAGGGGCCAAGAGTGCCACCGTGGGATTCGAGCTGCTCTGTGCAAAACCACTGCACAGAGCAGGTAAGTATAACATGTTTGTTATTTAAAAAAACAAAAACAAGTCTTTAATATTGCATGAATACATTCTATGCATTAAGGTAAAAATATTTCTGGGTGCAGCTCCACCTGGAATTCCACTTTGCATATACCTTTGAAAGTGTTTAGTTATGTCCGTTCCATATGTGCAAAGAAATACCTGTTGATCCCGCCAGAAATCCAGTTCTGTCCTGGACTTGCTGTTATGGAGTTGAGGAAAGGTAGGGATGTTTTGTAGTTCTAACACTCTTTATGTCCTAGGACCTAGGGTGATAACACTGCTTCTCAAAAGATAAGGTATGGTGCGTAAGCGCAGTCACCTTAGGTCAGACATTGTGTTACTGGCAGGATCATTAGGTGGAAATAAAGAAAAAAAAACTTAAAATAAAAGAAAAGAAATAAAGCAAATGCAGACACCACACCTGTGGCTTGTAAGCTGCAGTATATTATATTTTTGTTCTTGGGGTTTAGATGCACAAACTTAGGTTCCAGAAAGGGCATGTTAACCACTTCCGGACCGCCGCACGCCGATATACGTCCTAACTTTGAAGAGGAATATCGTTGTTATGGCAGCAGCTAGCTGCCATAACCCCGGTATCCTTTTATTCGGCCGGCGGTCCGGTAGTAATAATATATAATATATATATAATAGTGGTCTCTGCGGTGGATTCACAGCGAGATCACTTTTATTGGCGGCGGGAGAGGGCCACCCCCGCCGCGCTCCGGTGCCCTCCGCCGCTTACCAGAGCCGTCGGTAGCGACGGAGGCGATCGGATCCTCTCACGTCAGAGACGAGTGAGGGGTAGTTGGCCCCACCCATCTCCATACCATTGCAGGGCGGAAGCGACGTCAAAACGCCACTTCCGCCCATAGCTCTTAAAGGGACATTTTTATATATTTTTTTTTTCAAATGACATAAATAATGTTTTTTTTAATTGCATTTTAGTGTAAATATGAGATGTGAGGTCTTTTTGACCCTAGATCTCATATTTAAGAGGTCCTGTCATGCTTTTTTTTCTATTACAAGGGATGTTTACATTTCTTGTAATAGGAATAAAAGTGACACGTTTTTTTTTTTCTTTTTTTTAAAGAACAGTGTAAAAATAAAAAATAAACGGTAAAATAAATAAGAAAAAACCAAAACATTTTTTAAACGCGCCCCATCTCACCAAGTTCGCGCACAGAAGCGAACGCATACGTGAGTGAAATATGAAAACTGTGTTCAAAACCACACATGTTATCATTGCGATCGGTAGAGTGAGAGCAATAATTCTAGCCCTAGACCTCCTCTGTAACTCAAAACATGCAACCTGTAGAATTTTTTAAACGTCGCCTATGGAGATTTTTGAGGGTAAAAGTTTGACGCCATTCAATGAGCGGGAGCAATTTTGAAGCGTGACATGTTGGGTATCAATTTATTTGGCGTAACATTATCTTTCACAATGTAAAAAAATAATTGGGCTAACTTTACTGTTGTCTTATTTTTTAATTCAAAAAGTATATTTTTTCAAAAATAAGTGCGCTTGTAAGACCGCTGCGCAAATACGGTGTGACAGAAAGTATTGCAATGACCGCCATTTTATTCTCTAGGGTGTTAGAAAAAAAAAAGTATAATATTTGGGGGTTCTAAGTAATTTTCTAGCAAAAAAAAAACTGTTTTTAACTTGTAAACAACAAATCTCAAAAAGAGGCCCGGTCCTTAAGTGGTTAAGCACAGATTTTAATAGGAGTGCCGAGTGTCACTTTAAACAAGCTGTTAGTAATCTTCAGCAGGATTTCAAGAAGTTTTGAAGTATTCTAAATCCCGCTAAGGCTTGTTAGCAATGACATACTCAGCTCAGATTAACATCCGTGTTTAACATCCCCAGACTGGAGCTTAATGGTGTTTTTTAAAGGATTCAGCAAAGCTGCTTGAAAACCGAGTGAAAGCTTTGCAAATGCTTTGTGAAAGCTCGCAGTCCTCACCGCTGTCATACAGACTGGAGCTCATGTATACAAGGCCTTAGGAAGCTGTCAGGAATATTAATGACTACTTTTTTTTTTTTTTACACCCACCAGGGTATTGAAAATGTGAAGAATGAAATAGAAGATGCAAACGAGCCATTGATAGACCCGGTGTATGGGCATGGCAGGTGAGATTGTGACCTGATTCAACTTCTTCCATACAATAAAATGACTGATGGGAACTCACCATTACTGCACTTACTCAACAATTTGTTATTTTATTGGTCGGGGATTATTTATGAAAGGTTTAAAGTGGAACTGTACCCATCACAATTTGATAAAAAAAATGTTCTTTAGCAAGGAACATACATTCCACATTAAAGCGGGGTTCCACCCAAATTTTGAACAATATCTGTATGTATTCTCTTCCTTGCCTAGATGCTGACATGCCGTTTAAAAAAATTTAAATCACCGTAATTACCTTTTATTTTTCTATTCTTCTTTGCACTTCCTGGTTCTCCTCCCATGGGAGTAGGCGTGTTTCTAGCCTCTCCCAGACTCCTGGGAGCTAGTCTCAGGCTTCCCAGGATGCCACTGAGCATGTGCGGGAACGAGCGGTGAATGCTGGGAGCACAGCATTCACCGCATCCAGGAAATAAATGCTTGTGGGCTTCAAATGCCCACAATGAAGATGGAAACCGCCTGCAGTGAATAATATAAGTTATTCTTTCCGACGAAATCTGACACAGGCGGACATATTACACACAATATGTGAGTATGTAATGCTAAGAAGAAAAGTTTGTGAATGAACTAAAAAAAAAAAAAAAAAAACGATAGATAGGTGGACCCCCGCTTTAATATTTATGCTAGCAAAATTATTGTGTGCTGTATATTGCCTCCAGCATTGCTCCTGTTTCTTCTTGATGCAGGCTGCCATTTTGCTTAAGCCCAGAGCCCCTGAGCAGCAGTAAATCATCAAGTGGAACTAAACCCATTGATTTAATGGTTTCAAAAAAACGTTATGTTCCAGGAATGCTGGGATTGCTAACTGTCAAATTTGCTTGTGTACTCAACCAAACTGTCAAACCATCAAATGGCTAATGTCCATAACTGATCACATGTGCAGCACCACGGCAGTTGCAGATCAAACAGAAGCAGCTTCTAAGAATAGGAGAGTTTAACCACTTGATCTCTGGAAGATTTGCCCCCCTTTCATGATCAGGCCATTTTTTGTGATACAGCACTGTTATTTTAACTGACATTTGGCCATGCAACACTATTCCCAAATAAAATCTGTCATATTTTTTTCCCACAAATAGAGCTTTCTTTCAGTGGTATTTGATCACCTCTGCACTTTTATTTATTTTTGTATTTTTTGCACTATAAAGAAAAACAGACAGACAATTTTGAAAAAAAAGAAACCATATTTTTTACTTTCTGTTATAAAACCTATCCAATTAAAAAATTTAAAAAATCAAATTTCTTCATAAATTTAGGACAATACGCATTCTGCTACATACAGTATTTATGGTACAAAAAAAAATCTCAATAAGCGTATATAATAATTGGTTTGCACAAAAGTTATAGCGTCTACAAACTATGGGATATACACTGGAATTGTTGTTTATTTTTTTTTATTTTTATACTAGTAATTGCAACGATCAGCAACTTATAGCGGCACTGGGATATTGCGCCGGGCATATCGGACACTAACTAACACTTTGCGGGAACCAGTGACACTAATACAGTGATCAGTGCTAAAATATGCACTGTACTAATGACACTGGCTGGGAAAGGGTTAACATCAAAGGGTTAAATGTGTGCCTCGCCAGTGTTTTTGTGTACTTTGTGAGGTGCTCTTACTAAGGGATGTGATGGATTTTCTTTCCTTCACATCCCTGCTGTCAGAACGGAGCTCTGCCTTGTTTAACCCCTTAGAGGCGGCACCTGCCATCTTTTTAAGGGGTTTAGAATTCCGGGGGCGGGGCTTATGGTCATGTGACCGCCGCAATTGGCGGTCACATGATTGGAAAGTTCCCGATCGCAAGCAGAGGACGGGAGCTTTCTGTTAGCCGCCGGGAGCGCAAAGGCATCTCGGCACAGCTCTATTTTGCACAAATAAGCAGCCGCACGACACCAAGGCCCAGCCGCTGAGAGGCCATATTTGCATGCGCTCAGTATCAACGGGTTAAATAGGCAGAGCTCTGTCCAGCCTCTCTTCCCAAAGATCAGCAGGTGCTGATGTCACTAATCACATAAGAAGCTCTGTGAACCTACTTGCAAGTGCAAAATCGTGTGTATATGTATGTGTGTGTGTGTATATATATATATATATATAATATGATTCTGCACAGAACGGCCACCCTGTACCAGTAAATCTGTATTGGGGCGGTCGGCAAGTGGTTAGTTCGCTTTTGTCCTGGTTAGTAATGATGCGGTGCACGATTCACAGCGATTCCTGTGCAATTTCCGCACTGCATCACAATCGCACTCTGTTCATGCAAAGTGCTGCGGGTTTTAATGTTAAGGTAACGACACCCCAAAAACGTTTTTCAAAACGCAGTACGATTGGCTGAATCGGATCGCATGGGTGTGTGGTGGGTGCGGTGCGAGTTGAACCATACAAAATGAATGTGCTCAAATCGCACTGCAAAGAATCGTATGTGATTTAAACAGGCCGAAGGCTGTCAGCAGATTGGCCTCTACAAGCTTGGCATTGCCTAAAAAGGGAGAATAACTGAGCATGTGCAGAGCAGAGTGAGTCGGTGTATTACTGGATTTTACAGTCTGGGCACTTAATTTTCATTTTTTACATAGTTATACTTGCAAAGAGGGCCAGCCTGATGCGACCTAGCAGGACTTAAAGTTCCACCTTCCTCTTGTTTATCTTTATTGGCTTGAGTTTGACAGTTACTGTCCTGTCGCGGTGCACATATGTTACCCTTGCATGTGTGTACGCTTGTCACTTGCCATGTGTATTGTACTGATGCCAACCTCCTCACCCCCCCCCCTCCCAACACAGCTGGCACTGAACAGGTAGCAAATGAAAGTTAAACCGTATCTGCCTGCTAGTATTTAGAGAAGAGGGGTGGTGGCCAAAGTGCTGTAAGTCCCCCATAGGAATACCCATAAATTGGGCTTCAGCCTAGGGTGGAGCTGACAGCCATCACAAACAGACATAACAATGTGCTTTTATTGCAAAATAATATCACAGAAAAGAGCAGGAACATGTGCTACATAGTGTACTTCTAAAGAAAGCAAGGGGAAGTTAAATGTGTGCAGCTGGGGAGGTCAGCAGTTAAGTGATCCTGTTTGGGGAGGGTAGGAGTGACGTTCGCTGGGGATGGATTATAGGTCAGATAAGTGAATGCATATAAAAATCCACTTTGTTTTTAGCTAAAACCACCTGCCGATCAATGGCAAATTCTATTGTACTGTATGGTAAGGCCTTTATATTGTGTATCAATGCAGGATAAGTATAAACAATGACATACACTAATGTCCCAAAAATAATAAATGGATAATATATATATACGTGGATGAGTAAATAAAGTCCAAAACCAAACAAAAAAAAATCCGTGATAAAATGAGGAAAAAGTGCCAGAAAGTGCCACAACAAAGATGAAGATGCAGTAGGAGAAATCTTCTACGGTTCCTCACACCCAAGGTGGAATATCAGATGTGCTTACCAGATCCCGATGACTGCTATTACAGCAGTCAAAAACGGCACAGGGAAAATTTAGGGCTCCCCACAACCTCAGCATAAGGTACCAGTAAGCGACCGATGATATCTCAAGATTCAAAAACAAAAGGACAAACCATAGCGTGATACAGTCTGCACAATCAATTTATTAAAAGGAATTGCACTTACAGAGCATCCATGAAGTAATCAGCATGTATCGCATAATCAACAACAGTCAGCGTCTCCGTCTGCTGCCTCCGCCTCCTGAGTTCGTACACAGCCCTACACAAGAACGGACGTGGTGACGTCGTAGGCTCCTCCCTACGCGTTTCGTCACAAATGGACGTCGTCTGGGGATTGGCCAAGCTCGAGCGTCACCGCGTGTGGGCATTATATACACTGCGAGCGCCATCTTGGTTGATGGCAAAGGGAGATTTAACATAGAAAAACGGCCCAACTCCATTGAATGTCGGCCATTAGTACGTAGGAACAAGCGGAGGGAAGTCAAAAAATTTAAATAAAGAAAAGAAGCGCCATCTTGTGGCCAAAAAGGATAACAGTAAAATAAGTTCTCAAATAGTGACAACAAACCATGAGGGGGTACAGCGGACGGCAGACATGATAAAAATTGGATACATATTTAGTGCAATAGGTATGAAATAATAATAAAAAGTCCATAGCCTCTGCTCCAATAAAATAAAAATTAATATTTCCATAAATTAAAATAAGATTAAAAAACTGAAGATTAAAAATAAAAAGAAAACTCAGGAGTTATTTATAAAACAATTAATGTCCCAGTCTACATTCAACCCAAAGGGTACAAAAGATCTCATCTGGAAAATCCATCTAGTTTCAAGCCTAGATATAGATCTGATTTTATTTGTCCCTCTCCAATGTGGGTTTATTTTGTCAAATGCCATAAAAAGGGTACCATTCAATTTCTTGTCGTGATATTTGGCATAATGCCTAGACAGATTATGCTTAGAGTAACCCCGCTTAATGTTGGCAATATGTTCTGATAACCGTACATGTAATTCACGTTTGGTTCGACCGATGTACTGTTTAGAACATGGGCACTGAATAAGATAGACGACATATTTAGTAGTACATGTGATAAAAGATTGAATGTCATATATCTTATTCGTGACGGAGGATTGAAAGGTCTCACATTTTCTACCCGTGAGGGTATTTATTTGGCAGATATTACACTTACGGCAGGGGTAAAAACCCTTCATTGTATGAAAAAAGGAAATAGTCTTGGGGGGATCTATCACATTCCTAGCAATACAGTGTCGCAAGGAGGGTGCACCCCTATATATCACTGAAGGTCTATCAGGAATGATAGGTCCTAAGACCTTATCGTTCCTGAGTATATTCCAATGTTTTCGAAAAATTTTCTTAACAGAAAAATGCTGGTTGGAATAACCCGTAATCATAGACCAACTAAACCTATTGTTACATGCGGGACTATGATCAACTTCCCTATGTAACATAAGTGCCCTGTCCATGTTAGCAACCTGAGAAATAGTGGCATCAATCTCACTCCTGGAGTAACCTTTTTCCAGGAAACGTTCTTTCAGTACCTGAGCTTGTTGGTAGTACTCCATAACCTCTGTACAGTTACGTCTGATCCGCTGGAATTGTCCCCGAGGGACAGCTCTCAACCAGGCTGGATGATGACAGCTGGAGAGCGGGATATAGGCATTTCTATCGGTCGCCTTAAAGTATGTATTAGTAATAAGGCGACCATTCCTGACTAAGATGTTAAGGTCAAGGAAATGTATTCCCGTGTCACTAATTTCAGACTGGAGTGAAATGCCCCTGTCATTCTGATTCAGTGATATAAAAAATTCCTCAAGTGAAGCCTGGTCCCCATCCCACACCAGCAGGACATCGTCTATGTACCTTTTCCATAAACGTAACTGCACAGGGGGATTGTTGTCAATGACCTCACTTTCCCACCTGGCCATAAATAAATTGGCCAGGCTGGGCGCAAATCTAGCGCCCATGGCTACACCGCAAATCTGCAAATAAAAAACACCCCCAAACCAAAAATAATTATGACCTGCCGCAAATTTCAAAAGTGACAAAATAAACTGTTTTTGAGACCGAGGCAAGGAGGATTCTTGATCAAGGTAATAGCTTACTGCCTCAAACCCATGTTGGTGGGAGATGTTAGTATATAGAGAGGCTACATCCGCTGTAGCCAGGATGTAGCTCTCCTTCCACTCAAGGTTTTCCAAAAGATTAATAACCTGGGTGGTATCTCTCAAATATGCTGGGGTAGCTGTCACTAAAGGTTGTAGAAAATTATCTACATACATCCCGATCCTGGCCGTGACCGAATCTATGCTGCTGATAATCGGACGGCCAGGAGGATTAGAGAGGCTTTTATGTATTTTAGGTAAAAAATACATAACCGGAACCCTTGGAGCAGAGGGGACCAAATATGCCCTTTCTTTTTTGTTTAGAATACCTCCTTCGAAACCTTCATCTACCAATGTCTGAAGTTCCCTTTTAAATTTAGTTGTAGGGTTAGCGGCCAAAGGCAGATAGGTATCACGGTCAGAAAGGAGCCTATTCATTTCATCTAGATATTGGGCTTTGTTGAGAATGACAACACCTCCCCCTTTATCCGCTGGACGTATGACGATGTCATTTCGTTCACAGATTTTAGATAAATGGTGATGAAAATCCCCCTGTTGATTGCGGGGACAGTTAAGTGCTATCAAATCCTTAATTACCATTTCTTTAAAAACCTGTATAGAAGGAGCAATAGGACCTGGGGGGTTGAATAGTGAGGCATTAGATAAGTTGGTGTGTCTAATGGAAACCTCACTAGCCTGATTAGATGAACTGGAAAGAGGGTTGGTTACACCATTAGTGACAATGGAAGGTCTATTAATGAGGGATGAACCTTGGTTAATAATCGGATTTAAAACGAAATGTCTCTTGATGCTCAGTTTTCTTATAAACTTATGCACATCAATAAACGTTTCGAATTTGTTCAATCTATGAGGGGGGGCAAATTTAAGGCCCTGGCTCAAAACTCTTTGTTCGCCTGCAGAAAGTTGGACAGTACTTAGATTAAATACGCCGCTAACACTTATTGTCTTCTTTTCTTTGGCCCTGATCCTCCTCCCCCCTCTAAGGCCTCTCTTTCCTCGTATCCTCTTTTTCCTCTGTTGTTGTTCCTGGGAAAAAAACGTTGATGGCTTTGACCCTCTCCTAAAAAATCCCGAGGGGAATTCTGATAGTTGTTCCTCCCATGGTTAGAATAATCATCAAAGTGGTTAGGATGTCTGACAATCGCATGTTCGTCCCCCTCAAGATTATCCTGATGATGGGAAAGGGGGGTAAACCTGTTAGCTAAAGGAATATCTCTCCTCCTAGGGGTGTAGACATGCGACATAGGTGCATAGTCTCTAGGGTCCCTCTCATAATCCTTGGATCTCTGGGGGTAGCCTCTAGGAATATCCCTATATTCCCTCTCCCTTAACTGCTGAGAATTCCTATTTACAGGTTTAGAGGCATAATTTCCTCTATAGTTTTCTCTCGGAAGTGGGCCTTGTGAGGCTCCATACATGGAACTACCTTGTTGGGTACGTTTTTCCTTACCCTTGAAGGCTTTAGGCCTAACACTAGGTTGGCCTCTATTATTAGTATGAGTCAAAGGATTGTCAGTCCTCACATTGTTTTGAGATGGAAGAAGTGTTACTCTATCGGGGGGGTGAGCCGGAGGAAAAAGAGATGGGAGTTGATGCTGGGTATCCATCATCTCATTCTCAATTGATTCCTCCGTAGAGATTTGCCATTTAAAAACCACTTTATTGGAGTAGTCTGCTAAGTCACGATGAGTCAGTTTCTTGAAAAGGAAGATTCTGACCAAAGGAATAAAAAGAAGAAAAAATATAATCGTGACTTAGCAGACTACTCCAATAAAGTGGTTTTTAAATGGCAAATCTCTACGGAGGAATCAATTGAGAATGAGATGATGGATACCCAGCATCAACTCCCATCTCTTTTTCCTCCGGCTCACCCCCCCGATAGAGTAACACTTCTTCCATCTCAAAACAATGTGAGGACTGACAATCCTTTGACTCATACTAATAATAGAGGCCAACCTAGTGTTAGGCCTAAAGCCTTCAAGGGTAAGGAAAAACGTACCCAACAAGGTAGTTCCATGTATGGAGCCTCACAAGGCCCACTTCCGAGAGAAAACTATAGAGGAAATTATGCCTCTAAACCTGTAAATAGGAATTCTCAGCAGTTAAGGGAGAGGGAATATAGGGATATTCCTAGAGGCTACCCCCAGAGATCCAAGGATTATGAGAGGGACCCTAGAGACTATGCACCTATGTCGCATGTCTACACCCCTAGGAGGAGAGATATTCCTTTAGCTAACAGGTTTACCCCCCTTTCCCATCATCAGGATAATCTTGAGGGGGACGAACATGCGATTGTCAGACATCCTAACCACTTTGATGATTATTCTAACCATGGGAGGAACAACTATCAGAATTCCCCTCGGGATTTTTTAGGAGAGGGTCAAAGCCATCAACGTTTTTTTCCCAGGAACAACAACAGAGGAAAAAGAGGATACGAGGAAAGAGAGGCCTTAGAGGGGGGAGGAGGATCAGGGCCAAAGAAAAGAAGACAATAAGTGTTAGCGGCGTATTTAATCTAAGTACTGTCCAACTTTCTGCAGGCGAACAAAGAGTTTTGAGCCAGGGCCTTAAATTTGCCCCCCCTCATAGATTGAACAAATTCGAAACGTTTATTGATGTGCATAAGTTTATAAGAAAACTGAGCATCAAGAGACATTTCGTTTTAAATCCGATTATTAACCAAGGTTCATCCCTCATTAATAGACCTTCCATTGTCACTAATGGTGTAACCAACCCTCTTTCCAGTTCATCTAATCAGGCTAGTGAGGTTTCCATTAGACACACCAACTTATCTAATGCCTCACTATTCAACCCCCCAGGTCCTATTGCTCCTTCTATACAGGTTTTTAAAGAAATGGTAATTAAGGATTTGATAGCACTTAACTGTCCCCGCAATCAACAGGGGGATTTTCATCACCATTTATCTAAAATCTGTGAACGAAATGACATCGTCATACGTCCAGCGGATAAAGGGGGAGGTGTTGTCATTCTCAACAAAGCCCAATATCTAGATGAAATGAATAGGCTCCTTTCTGACCGTGATACCTATCTGCCTTTGGCCGCTAACCCTACAACTAAATTTAAAAGGGAACTTCAGACATTGGTAGATGAAGGTTTCGAAGGAGGTATTCTAAACAAAAAAGAAAGGGCATATTTGGTCCCCTCTGCTCCAAGGGTTCCGGTTATGTATTTTTTACCTAAAATACATAAAAGCCTCTCTAATCCTCCTGGCCGTCCGATTATCAGCGGCATAGATTCGGTCACGGCCAGGATCGGGATGTATGTAGATAATTTTCTACAACCTTTAGTGACAGCTACCCCAGCATATTTGAGAGATACCACCCAGGTTATTAATCTTTTGGAAAACCTTGAGTGGAAGGAGAGCTACATCCTGGCTACAGCGGATGTAGCCTCTCTATATACTAACATCTCCCACCAACATGGGTTTGAGGCAGTAAGCTATTACCTTGATCAAGAATCCTCCTTGCCTCGGTCTCAAAAACAGTTTATTTTGTCACTTTTGAAATTTGCGGCAGGTCATAATTATTTTTGGTTTGGGGGTGTTTTTTATTTGCAGATTTGCGGTGTAGCCATGGGCGCTAGATTTGCGCCCAGCCTGGCCAATTTATTTATGGCCAGGTGGGAAAGTGAGGTCATTGACAACAATCCCCCTGTGCAGTTACGTTTATGGAAAAGGTACATAGACGATGTCCTGCTGGTGTGGGATGGGGACCAGGCTTCACTTGAGGAATTTTTTATATCACTGAATCAGAATGACAGGGGCATTTCACTCCAGTCTGAAATTAGTGACACGGGAATACATTTCCTTGACCTTAACATCTTAGTCAGGAATGGTCGCCTTATTACTAATACATACTTTAAGGCGACCGATAGAAATGCCTATATCCCGCTCTCCAGCTGTCATCATCCAGCCTGGTTGAGAGCTGTCCCTCGGGGACAATTCCAGCGGATCAGACGTAACTGTACAGAGGTTATGGAGTACTACCAACAAGCTCAGGTACTGAAAGAACGTTTCCTGGAAAAAGGTTACTCCAGGAGTGAGATTGATGCCACTATTTCTCAGGTTGCTAACATGGACAGGGCACTTATGTTACATAGGGAAGTTGATCATAGTCCCGCATGTAACAATAGGTTTAGTTGGTCTATGATTACGGGTTATTCCAACCAGCATTTTTCTGTTAAGAAAATTTTTCGAAAACATTGGAATATACTCAGGAACGATAAGGTCTTAGGACCTATCATTCCTGATAGACCTTCAGTGATATATAGGGGTGCACCCTCCTTGCGACACTGTATTGCTAGGAATGTGATAGATCCCCCCAAGACTATTTCCTTTTTTCATACAATGAAGGGTTTTTACCCCTGCCGTAAGTGTAATATCTGCCAAATAAATACCCTCACGGGTAGAAAATGTGAGACCTTTCAATCCTCCGTCACGAATAAGATATATGACATTCAATCTTTTATCACATGTACTACTAAATATGTCGTCTATCTTATTCAGTGCCCATGTTCTAAACAGTACATCGGTCGAACCAAACGTGAATTACATGTACGGTTATCAGAACATATTGCCAACATTAAGCGGGGTTACTCTAAGCATAATCTGTCTAGGCATTATGCCAAATATCACGACAAGAAATTGAATGGTACCCTTTTTATGGCATTTGACAAAATAAACCCACATTGGAGAGGGACAAATAAAATCAGATCTATATCTAGGCTTGAAACTAGATGGATTTTCCAGATGAGATCTTTTGTACCCTTTGGGTTGAATGTAGACTGGGACATTAATTGTTTTATAAATAACTCCTGAGTTTTCTTTTTATTTTTAATCTTCAGTTTTTTAATCTTATTTTAATTTATGGAAATATTAATTTTTATTTTATTGGAGCAGAGGCTATGGACTTTTTATTATTATTTCATACCTATTGCACTAAATATGTATCCAATTTTTATCATGTCTGCCGTCCGCTGTACCCCCTCATGGTTTGTTGTCACTATTTGAGAACTTATTTTACTGTTATCCTTTTTGGCCACAAGATGGCGCTTCTTTTCTTTATTTAAATTTTTTGACTTCCCTCCGCTTGTTCCTACGTACTAATGGCCGACATTCAATGGAGTTGGGCCGTTTTTCTATGTTAAATCTCCCTTTGCCATCAACCAAGATGGCGCTCGCAGTGTATATAATGCCCACACGCGGTGACGCTCGAGCTTGGCCAATCCCCAGACGACGTCCATTTGTGACGAAACGCGTAGGGAGGAGCCTACGACGTCACCACGTCCGTTCTTGTGTAGGGCTGTGTACGAACTCAGGAGGCGGAGGCAGCAGACGGAGACGCTGACTGTTGTTGATTATGCGATACATGCTGATTACTTCATGGATGCTCTGTAAGTGCAATTCCTTTTAATAAATTGATTGTGCAGACTGTATCACGCTATGGTTTGTCCTTTTGTTTTTGAATCTTGAGATATCATCGGTCGCTTACTGGTACCTTATGCTGAGGTTGTGGGGAGCCCTAAATTTTCCCTGTGCCGTTTTTGACTGCTGTAATAGCAGTCATCGGGATCTGGTAAGCACATCTGATATTCCACCTTGGGTGTGAGGAACCGTAGAAGATTTCTCCTACTGCATCTTCATCTTTGTTGTGGCACTTTCTGGCACTTTTTCCTCATTTTATCACGGATTTTTTTTTGTTTGGTTTTGGACTTTATTTACTCATCCACGTATATATATATTATCCATTTATTATTTTTGGGACATTAGTGTATGTCATTGTTTATACTTATCCTGCATTGATATTATTATTTACTTATATGGGTATTTATGTTAATTCATTACAACAGCTTTAATTATGTTTTAGCGCCGCATCTTTTTTGTATTATTATTTATGATGGGATTTGGAGACTAGATCTCGGTGCAGGCTGCTTAGATTTCACTACATTTTTTACCTCACTTCTCACCTTGAGCGCAGCTTTTACTTTTTGTTTTTGCCTTTATATTGTGTAACAAATGCACATGATTGGTTAATGCGTATCTTATTTTCCTTGTTTCTTCTTTTTTAGCCAAAGTTTGATTAATCTTCTGCTGACAGGACATGCTGTTTCTAATGTGTGGGACGGAGATCGGGAGTGTTCAGGGATGAGTAAGTCTCCATCTTGAATTATTAACTGACACGCCTGTTAATCCTGAGGATGCCCATTGGATGATTGTTGCCCTTTCAATTTTAGTCTGGTGACAGTTGCAAAGCTAAGGTGTACCACAGCTCACTTATCTCTGAAAAAGTCCAATCATCCAAACTGAATGCAGGTTTACATTCATTGTGACCCTAAGGAGCCAGTCCAAAAACCGTTCCCCATTACTTAGTCAATCTGAGCAAAGTTTGCATTTGTATTGGTACGTGTATACCTTGTGAAGTGACCAACCTCAGGTGATGGAGATGAAACTAATTCCTTTACATAAGTTGTACCTGTTTATCTGCAGCCCTCTCTCCTCTACAGCTGTGCAAAGTGCAGAATTTACCCAGCTTGCCTGAGCTTTTAGAAAGCATGGGGCAGAGAGCTAATTGAAGGGAAGGGACACCCCCCTTCACACAGCACACTGGAACAGAGCTGAGGCTGTCATTCACAGGCTGTGTACTGGAGCTCTCTGCCCCATCACCTTTTTCCTCTGGGTGTCAGGAAAACTTGTCAGAAGTGACTCCTGCTGATAGCAGAGGAATGACACTTAATGCTCCGGATTGAGACAAGTACACACTATAGAACAGGTATATGCAATTAGCGGACCTCCAGCTGTTGCAGAACTACAAGTCCCATCATGCCTCTGCCTCTGGGTGTCATGCTTGTGGCTGTCAGAGTCTTGCTATGCCTCATGGGACTTGTAGTTTTGCAACAGCTGGAGGTCTGCTAATTGCATAGCCCTGCTATAGAGGGATATGTGTTGTTCATATTTGGTGTCAGAGTTTTACAACCACTTTTGACTCTGGAATATTTATTGTACTGGAAGTTGGGCTTTTAATGCAGTCTGTCATTGTTGGTCATTTTTCCTTCTCAAGATGATACCAATGTCATCATAATAAAAAGTTAGGGAAAATCATCCCAATGAAACCTCAAACAGCAATAAAACCCAAGAGAAGTTTTTACCCTCCTTTCATCTATTCTACAAGAAATTACAGTGCCCTGAAAAAGTATTCATACCCCTTGAAATTTTCCACATTTTGTCATATTACAACCAAAAACGTAAATGTATTTTATTGGGACTTTATGCAATAGACCAACACAAAGTGGCACATAATTGTGAATTGGAAGGAAAATGATAAATGGTTTTCAAATATGTGAAAAGTGTGGCGTGCATTTGTATTCAGCCCTCTTTACTTTTGATACCCCTAACTAAAATCTAGTGGAAGCAATTGCCTTCAGAAGTCACCTAATTAGTAAATAGAGTCCACCTGTGTGTAATTTATGCTCCGTATAAATACAGCTGTTCTGTGAAGCCCTCTGAGGTTTGTTAGAGAACCTTAGTGAACAAACAGCATCATAAAGGCTAAGGAACACACAAGGCAGGTCAGGGATAAAGTTGTGGAGAAGTTTAAAGCAGGGTTAGGTTATAAAAAAAATATCCCAAGCTTTGAACATCTCATGGAGCACTGTTCAATCCATCATCCGAAAATGGAAAGAGTATGGCACAACTGCAAACCTACCAAGACATGGCCATCCACCTAAACTGACAAGCTGGGCAAGGAGAGCATTAATCAGAGAAGCAGCCAAGATGCCCATGGTAACTCTGGAGGAGATGCAGAGATCCACAGCTCAGGTGGGAGAATCTGTCCACAGGACAACTATTAGTCGTGCACTCCACAAATCTGGCCTTTATGGAAGAGTGACAAGAAGAAAGCCATTGTTGAAAGAAAGTTATAAGAAGTCCTGTTTGCAGTTTGCGAGAAGCCATGTGGGGGACACAGCAAACATGTGGAAGAAGGTCCTCTGGTCAGATGAGACCAAAATTGAACTTTTAGGCCTAAAAGCAAATATCTGTTTGGAGGAAAACAAACACTGCATATCACCCTGAACACACCATCCCCACTGTGAAACATGGTGGGGGCAGCATCATGGTGTGGGGATGCTTTTCTTCAGCAGGGACAGGGAAGCTGGTCAGAGTTGATGGGAAGATGGATGGAGCCAAATACAGGGCAGTCTAAGGCCTCTTTCACACGGACTGTCTGTTCAGGTCCACCTGTCGTTTTTTTTAGGCGGACCTGAACGGACACTATGGAGGTCTATGGAGCGTCGGATGTCAGCGGTGACATGTCCGCTGACATCCGACCCGCTCCTATAAAGTGTAACGGAGGAAAGCCCTACTTTTCCATCTGTGATCGGATCGGGTGACGACGGACTCTACGGTCCGTCATCACCCGATCCCCCATAGGGGAGAGCAGCGCTCTGACAGGTCCGTCGCTGCACACTGTCATCTTCCTGCTCAGCGGGGATCGGCGGAGCGATCCCCGTTGAGCAAATGGATGTTAACGGGGCGGATCATCACTGATCCGCCCCATGTGAAAAAGCCCTTAGAAGAAAACCTGTTAGTGTCTGCAAAAGACTTGAGACTGGGGCGGAGGTTCACCTTCCAGCAGGACAACGACCCTAAACATACAGCCAGAGCTACAATGGAATGGTTTAGATCAAAGCATATTCATGTGTTAGAATGGTCCAGTCAAAGTCCAGACCTAAATCCAATTGAGAATCTGTGGCAAGACTTGAAAATTGCTGTACACAGACGCTCTCCATCCAATGACAGAGCTTGAGCTATTTTGCAAAGATGAATGGGCAAAAACGTCACTCTCTAGATTGACTCAGGGGGGCTGAATACAAATGCCCCCCACACTTTTCACATATTTATTTGTAAAAAAAATTGGAAAACCATTTATCATTTTCCTTGCACTTCACAATTATGTGCCACTTTGTGTTGGTCTATCACATAAAATCCCAATAAAATACATGTGTGTAATTATGAAAGGCATGAGGCAGCCATATTTGCTCATTACATATGAAGACTTTGCTTCCTTCTTTTTTTTTTCACAGTGAAGGTCTGCTAGTAATATCTGCCTGACTAAGATAAATTCCGGCAAATTTAAGGGCTCATTCACACCATATATGCATGAAAACTGATGGGAAAACTGCACAGATTTCACTTGCAGAGACACAAGTTTACATCAGTTTTCATGCGTGTCAGTTATGAGTTCTTTTCATGTCAGTGTTGATGCCATGTCAGTTTTTTTTACGAGCAGAAAACTGTGTACCCATTGCAGATTCCTACACAAAAAATAAAAAAATCTGCACATGATACCAGTGTTGTATTGTGAATAGGGCACATACTGTAGAGAACAATTGTTTTTTTTTTTTTGTGCCCTTGCAGAATGGTGTGAATGAGGCTTAAAAAATCTTGTCCAGATATAACCCAAATTTCCCTCTTTCCCTCTAGAGAATATCCCAGTATTTTATCTTATGGAAAATAACTTTTCTTACCCTGTGACTAGGGCTTTCCCGATGCCACTTTTTTAAGACCGAGTACAAGTACCGATACTTTTTTTTCAAGTACTTGCCGATAACGATTTACAGATAGTGTTTTTTTTTTTTTTTTTTTTTTTTTTTAATGTCATGTTACTGTTTTCAAAGCACAATAGAGACTATTGATATCTTCTGGCACTGATTTAGCAGCACTGATAAGATTAGGTGGCACTGATAGGTGGCACTGATAATGCAGCACTGATAGGATTAGGTGGCACTGATAGGTGGCCCTTATTGGCAGGCATGGGCACTGAAATGCAGCACTGATTGGCAATACATGACATGAATGATGATAGTAAAGGAAGTATTTTGTTATGCTATATGGCATATAGCATTGCAAAATCCTTCCTTTCCTCATCATTCATGTCATTTATTATATAGTATATGCTGCGACGCCCATCTTGGTACACCTTGCACTCGGCCACAGTAAGCAGCAGCGGACATCTTGTTACACCCAGCCCGAACTATATGGGCTGGTGTAACAAGATGTCCGCTGCTGGCTTACTGCGGCCATGTACAAGGTGTACGAAGATGGGCATCAGGATGTTCAACCTCCTAATTGAGACACGAAACATCACATCCGTTACCGAATGTGATGACTCCGGTCACCGATTCTGATGGAACATGCGGCTGCACCCTGCACCCCTGCCCCGGGCAGCTTACCTAGTTCAACTGCTGCCAGCCTGTTGAATACTCGCTCTCCGCTTCGCCCTCGCTGACTTACGGTTGTGAGCACTACCACCTCATTCCCAGGTATCGGATTAGGTGTCGGGAGCATTTGCGCGAGTACAAGTACTCGCGCAAATGCTCGGTATCTGTACCGATACTTTCTCCCATTGGAGATGATATGATTTCACTGGGGGCTTCGTGGAAGAAATGATGGATGAATAAAGTAAAGACATTAATCCTGGAGAATGAGGTCTCGCTAGGGTTGCCACCTCATCCCTTTTAAACCCGAACACACATGAATTACACAGGTTCTGAGGATAATTTAATACAGATAAGGCACCAAGTGAGTTTAATTACCACCTTAATCAGCCACAGAACCTGTGTAATTCATATGTGTTCAGGTTTAAAGAGATGAGATGGCAACCCTAGGTCTCGCCCTGCAGAGTCTTTCATAGGAGGTTAAGGTATATAGAGTGGGTCGAGCCTTAATAAAGTGTTGGAGGAAGTGTCTAATTTGTAGATAACTTTAGTTTTCCCGTAAGGGAATATCGTGGGAAGATCTAAGAGCCTCAAAAGTTAATATTTATGTAGGGGTGAAGAGAGAGTAAATATCAATGAAACCATTATCCGTCCACCACGATAATTGTGTAGGGTTTTCACAACTGGGGGGAAATAGTGGGCAGTGAGTAAGACGCAGTAATGGTAAGTGGGGAGATATTAGGCCCGCCGAAAATTAAAAAAAAAATTTAAGTCTCATAGGCGAAGAGAATGTGTCAAACACGGTCTTAGCCCTATCGGATGATATTTTGGGGGGAGCCATGGTAGGGAAGAAACGGGAATAGGATGAGATTCAACCAAGTCAAGAGTGGCCCATAATGGCATTTGGTACATGTCATGAAGACGGGACAACGGGGCTATGTTTGCTGCCGTGTAATAGGTTTGAAGATTGGGAAAGTACCCGTTTGTTGATTCTGGGTCGGATGGGGCCCCAGATAAATTTCAAGATTTTGCGTCGGTGGATTCGCAGCATATACGAGGCTATCGGGACTGATAGTACTCGGAAGAAGTATAATGCCCCGTACACACGGTTGGATTTTCCAACGGAAAATGTGTGATAGGACCTTGTTGTCGGAAATTCCGACCGTGCGTGGGCTCCATCACACATTTTCCATCGGATTTTCGGACACAAAAAGTTTGAGAGCTTCCTATAAAATTTTCCGACAACAAAATCTGTTGTCGGAAATTCCGATCGTGTGTACACAAATCCGACGCATATAAGTGCCACGCATGCTCAGAGTAGAATTAAGAGATGAAAGCTATTGGCTACTGCCCCGTTTATAGTCCTGACGTACGTGTTTTACGTCACCGCATTCAGAATGATCGGATTTTCCGACAACTTTGTGGGACCGTGTATATGCAAAACAATTGGTACAAAATGGTATTCCTGCGCTATCAGATATGGAATTGGCTATAGATGGGACAGCTGCATGCACCTAATAGGTAACACTTGGCCTAGGTAAATATTATATAGATGGATGGTGCCGCGCTAATCCTAATTAAATATGTTCCTACTATTTAGATTAAAAATCCAAGTGATAAAACCCACTGTGCCGACTGAAATAAATAAATAAAAATTGAAAAAATTACGTGGGTCTAAGCAATATGCAGTCTACAAGCTGAAAAAAGTATAAATCGATCTTGACTGACCAAAGATATAAATATTGTGATATTGTGGCAAAAAATCAGTATATTAAAGTGGCATAGAATTAAAATAAATCAGTTGGCAAACTCAAACCAACAAAGTGCCTAGTGCCAACGCTGTGCAACCTAAATATCTGGATCATAAAATATCATATAAACATAGTGATATTGTGGCAAAATTCAGTGTATTAAAGTGACATATATTTAAAATAATAGGCAAACACAAACCAACAAAGTGCCTAGTGCTGACACTGTGCAGCCTAAATAGCTAAATCGTAGAGTAACTAGATGCTGTGAATCAATAAATTGTCCATAGAGTGCAACGTGCAATTAAGCAAAAAAAAAAAAAAAAAAAAAAAAAAAAAAAAAAAACGTGTAAAGTCCAAATTAAATAGTAATATAAATTGAATGTCCCAACAAATTGAGTAAACCAAAGTAAATCACACCAAAAAGCACGTCCTTATTAGTAAAAAAATCTAGTGACATATAGTGCTGGCATGCGCATGTAGCAGTTAAAGTGCCTGGTGACTTTGAGTTTCATGCAGCTTCGTGTGCAAAACACTCCAGTGAGCAGTGGCCCCTTACCTCATGGGAATGGGGCAACAGCATGTAACTAGTTCTTTAACCTTTTCCACCTGGCGGCTCCTACATTTTTCTCACCGTCCTGGGGTGGGATATCCTCAGATATGGTCCAGGGGTTATTTAAAGACAAGGATAAAGGAACCCAATAGTATAATTCCGTATTACCGATAACCAAGTTTATTTAGACAAAAAGCAGCAAGTACTCACATTTAACAATGAATAAAAGATGTTTGTATCCGACGAGCGGCGAGCTCGTAGCTTTCCTTCAGTGTATTCAGCCTATCCTGTCCCTACGCGTGACGTCACACCACACGTGACTTCATCACGTGTGGTGTGACGTCACGCGTAGGGACAGGATAGGCTGAATACACTGAAGGAAAGCTACGAGCTCGCCGCTCGTCGGATACAAACATCTTTTATTCATTGTTAAATGTGAGTACTTGCTGCTTTTTGTCTAAATAAACTTGGTTATCGGTAATACGGAATTATACTATTGGGTTCCTTTATCCTTGTCTTTAAATAACCCCTGGACCATATCTGAGGATATCCCACCCCAGGACGGTGAGAAAAATGTAGGAGCCGCCAGGTGGAAAAGGTTAAAGAACTAGTTACATGCTGTTGCCCCATTCCCATGAGGTAAGGGGCCACTGCTCACTGGAGTGTTTTGCACACGAAGCTGCATGAAACTCAAAGTCACCAGGCACTTTAACTGCTACATGCGCATGCCAGCACTATATGTCACTAGATTTTTTTACTAATAAGGACGTGCTTTTTGGTGTGATTTACTTTGGTTTACTCAATTTGTTGGGACATTCAATTTATATTACTATTTAATTTGGACTTTACACGTTTTTTTTTTTTTTTTTTTTTTTTTTTTTTTTTTTTTTTTTTTTGCTTAATTGCACGTTGCACTCTATGGACAATTTATTGATTCACAGCATCTAGTTACTCTACGATTTAGCTATTTAGGCTGCACAGTGTCAGCACTAGGCACTTTGTTGGTTTGTGTTTGCCTATTATTTTAAATATATGTCACTTTAATACACTGAATTTTGCCACAATATCACTATGTTTATATGATATTTTATGATCCAGATATTTAGGTTGCACAGCGTTGGCACTAGGCACTTTGTTGGTTTGAGTTTGCCAACTGATTTATTTTAATTCTATGCCACTTTAATATACTGATTTTTTGCCACAATATCACAATATTTATATCTTTGGTCAGTCAAGATCGATTTATACTTTTTTCAGCTTGTAGACTGCATATTGCTTAGACCCACGTAATTTTTTCAATTTTTATTTATTTATTTCAGTCGGCACAGTGGGTTTTATCACTTGGATTTTTAATCTAAATAGTAGGAACATATTTAATTAGGATTAGCGCGGCACCATCCATCTATATAATATATGCAAAACAAGTTTGAGCCAACATCCGTCAGAAAAAATCCTAGGATTTTGTTGTCGGAATGTTCGATCAATGTCCGACCGTGTGTACGGGGCATTACAGTTTTGGGAGATGGGTCATACGGACTGCAGAGATCCTTCCAAACCAGGATAGCGGGAAGTGGGACCAGGAAGGAAGCATAGCAGTAAGATTTCTAAGAGAGGGGGGACGTTAGCCTGGTATAGTCCATCATACTTAGGGGTAAGCCGTATACCTAGATAAGGCAATAAGGGGGGCCATTGAAACAGAAAATTTGCTTTCAGGGAATCCAATTCTAATGGGGAAAGATTCACAGACAACGCCTTAGATTTATTAGGATTAACATGTAGGCCCGACAGAGATGCAAAAGCCTCCAGAAGGGAGAATAAGTTAGGTAACGATATTCTAGGCGATGTCAGAGTCAGTAAGATGTCATCTGCAAACAAGGAGATCTCGTGGGCAAAACCCACAACCTCGATACCTTTTATATCTGAATTTAAACGGATCGCCTTAGCCAGAGGTTCCATAGCCAAGACAAACAGAAGAGGCGAAAGTGGGCAGCCCTGTCGAGTGCCCCTCCAGATAGGAAAAATAAATTATTCATATCCATAACATTTAATTTTAGCCTGAGGAGCTTCGTACAGAGCTGTCAACCAACTTAAAGAAGTACCAAAGCCAAAATGGCGGAGAACAGCTATAAGGTAGGGCCAGGACAGGGTGTCAAAGGCCTTGTTCACATCCAGCAACAAAAGCATTGTTTCCAGGGAGCGGCTATGGGCAAGATGCTGCAATTGTATGATTCTTCTTATAGCATCCCCTGCCTGTCTCTGTGGTACAAAACCAACTTGGTCTTTTTTAATTAAGCTGGGGAGGAATGAATTCAAACGGTTGGCCAAAATTTTGGTGAGGATTTTCATGTCAATATTAATAAGGGATATCGGTCGAAAGTTGGCCCAAGAGGAATGATCCCGGTTGGGTTTAGGCAACATTACTATATTAGCCGTTAGAAGGTCTGGAGAAAAATTCTGGCCGTTCTTAACTGAGTTATACATACATAGCCGTCAAAGGAGAGGCTAATACGTCCACTAGTTTTACACAGTAAAGTGCTGTAAAGCTTCTGGGCCCGGCCTCTTGCCCACTTTCAGGTCTTTAATACATTGTCGGACTTGTGATTCCTGAATGTCACAGTCCATAAGGTCCATGTCTGCTATAGATATAGTTGACAGTGAAATGCGCTGCAAAAAATCTTTTATATCCTGGTCGTTGGTAAAGTTATTGGCCGAATATAAGGTGGTAAACCTATGCCGAAACTCATCCAATATCTTGACTGGGTTGCTAGTAAACATGTTGTGGTGGGTGCGTAAAGCAATAGGAGTAGGTTTGGGGTCAAAAGTATGTAACCTCCGGGCCAGCATTGCAGTTGGTTTATTGGCCCTGGCATACCAATGCTGGCAAGCTCAGCGAAGGGCATGTTCCGCCTGATCAGTGAGATGCAAGTCCAACTCCATACGAGCCTGGTCCAAACGTTTACGATTAGCGGGTGTCTGGGTTTGTTTAAAAGTAGTTGAGATGGATTCCAACCGAGATTCAAATTTTTTTTTTTTTTAATCTGTTAGCTTTCCGATTTATGTTTCGTGGCCAGCTGAATAATATGTCCCCTGAGTACAGCTTTATATGCTTCCCACAGTATCACCAGAGAGGAGACAGAAGCAGAATAAACGCAAAAATATTTTTTTAGGCTTTCAACAAATCTTCCTGAATGTCCTTTGAGGGGTAAAAGCGAGTCATTCATGACCCGCAAGGAAAGTTGGGGTTTGCACACTAAGGATTGACAGACCACCAGAAGGGGATTGTGATCGGTCCATGGGGCCGCGAGAATAGACGCCTTGTTTATTAAAGGGAGATGTTTTCAAAGCATTATCATATGATCAATTCTAGAGTGGGAGTGGTGGGGATGAGAATAGTATGTGTAATCCTTACTCCGTGGGTGCAATTCTCTCCAGAGGTCTACCAGATCATGACAACGTAAGGAGTGGGAAAACGTTTTTGCTGCGAATGACGAAGCCACTCGTTTCGAGGGGTATTTATCCAGAACAGGATCCAGGGCCACATTAGAGTCTCCTGCCAGGAGCAGGGTACCTTTTTGGTGAGATGTCAAAAGAAAGCAGACATGGGTCAGGAAGGGACCTGGGTTAGAGTTGGGGGCATAGTAGGTCATTATGGTAACCTCCGCATCTTGAATGGTGCCCTGAAGCCGGAGGTATCTACCATCAGGGTCTGCTATCTGCCTAGTACAGTTGAAGTGCACCGATTTGCAAAAAGCTATCAGAACCCTCCTCTGCTTAGTCAGGCCATTAGCCATAAACACTTGAGGATATTGGGCAGCAAAATACATGGGACTGGAGGCCGAGGAAAAATCTCCTGTAAACGCGCTATGTCTATATGTTGGTTCTTAAGTTACTTAAAAACTTTCACACTTTTTTTTTTTTTTTGTGGCGAGTTTATACCTTGAACGTTTAGTGACAGCCAACGTAGTGTCATGGTGGAAAAGCAGTGAAAGGATTACCAGTGTCTCAGGACGCAAACCCCACGGACTCAAGGAGGGATGAGGAAAGGCAAGGTCGGACAGAGTCAAGGGGAAAGCAGTGAACAATAGGGAGAAAGAAAAGCACAAAAAGGACAAGAAAACCTTGTGGGAGAAAATGCTGACATAGCAAAAGTGCAACTGTACGTGGGTCCACCAAAAGGTCGGTAGTCGGTCAGGACCATGGTCCTGGGCAAGTGCTGACTCTGTGGGGGGCACAGTAATCCACCTGACCCATTTGGCTTACTTAATCATTTTAAACAGTAAGAATACGAAAAGCGAGCACTTGACAATAAAAAAACTAATATATTAGACACAAACTGTACAGAACTTTCCAGTGCAGACAAGAAATAGGTTTGAGCCAGTCCCTGGCCACCCGGGACAAGCCATGGAAGACCAGAGAGGTGAAACCAGCATTTAGATGAACAATTCCTGACGCCATTAGGTAACTGGTATCGGGATAAACCAAGCAACCCGATCCAAAATGTACATTATCTTTTGAGGCTGATATCACCCCTGACCACCACAAGGGGTAAGGACAGAGTCCATGGCCCATTGCTGGCATGGGGCAGCCCCACTTCCTAATAAATAACAGTCGGCAGTGAACAAAACGTGGATGTCAGCTAGTTTTTCCAATTATTGCAAAAGTAACCCTGAACAGTGTGCTTTTTAAAGTAGTGTGGCAGAAATTGCACTGCACAGAACCGTATGTGAATTGCATAGGAACACACAACGCAATTCCTAGTGTGAACCGGCCCTAAAAGTAACGTAACTGAAGTATAGTACAGCAAGACTTTTAGGTAAATGTTAGTCACAAATTACAAAATATACTTTTAGATTGTAAGCTCTCGTGAACAGAGCCCTACTAACCCTTTGTTTTTAATTATGTAACTGTACTGTCCACTGTCCTACTTTTATTTTATTTAAGTGCTGCTCAAACTGTTGCCACTCTATAAAACTTTGCAGACTGTTGTCACTATATAAATCCTTTATTAATATAATAATAGAAGATGATGATTCACCCCCCCCCCCAAAAAAAAAAAAGTCTTCCATGTACTGATCTGTCCAGTAGGTGTCAGTCACGTCTTGCTCTTTTGCTCTTTTCCATCCTGTGAATTGTATTTGCGATGGAGAAACGCATCGCCTTGTGCCAGGGCTGGCTGACCTCTCTGAGCCCTTTTATAGGTCTGCAAAACAAGAGAAAACCTTTTCTTCCTTTAGGCCATTTTTCACTGCTTGTATTTACAATTTATTAAAAGGTTTCTTCCTTTTATGTCCTAATGAGGTTTGTGTGTAATATTCCAGGGAAGATGGAGGAGATAAGAGATTTGTGTACATTGTATCTCTTTTATCCTTTTAGAAGTCACTTGGATTATTGTCAGTCCCGTCATTCGTTTATTCAGTGCCGAGATGGGGGCATTTTCAGGGCTCAATCCTGAAATCTTCACAGGCTGCATCCTTAAAGAGGAACTGCAGTCTGCTCACATCATTTGTAAAAAAAAAAAAAAAAAAAAAAATCTTTGCAATTCCGAAGCTTCCCTCCAACCACTTTGCATATTATTTTATATATACTGTGATTCTGTGCTTGCCAAATAGGCTGCAGAAATCTCCCTCCACTGAGTCTGGCTGCAACCATTTTAAAGGTTGGCAGTTGAAGCTTCTGCCTATAAACTTCCTGGATTTACACACACACACACCTCCAGCTGTGCAGCTCTCATTGGCCCTCTTATGACTCATCCCCCCTCTCCTTTCCTGGCAAACTCTCACAAGAGTGAAAGAAAGCTGTGCATGATGTCATAAGCCTAGGCTAATGAGCAGACAAGATACAGGAAGTGGGGCTGTATAAGGTATTTACTGGCAGAAAAAAAGCAACAAGGGCAGAGTATTTAATAGATGGAAAAATGAAAGAAATTGCTGAAGTTCCGCTTCAATAACAGAAATCTGGGCCTTTAAAGGTACCTTTTCTGATGTGTTCTCCATCTATTGGATGCAAATTATGAAAGCTACTTTATTTTATTAAAACGTTAATTTACAGAGCCACCTCTTTATACAGTAATAGGCGGCCTGACTCAGATGAGAGCCTGACCTATACTGCCAATCTCTGGATATCTTGCTTACATACCTGTGTTGTAGGTTGATCTACCTTCACTCCTCCATCCTTCCTTGCAATGTCATCTCCTCCGTGTTGCAAATTTAGAAGTATTAGTATAATTATTATTATTATACAGGATTTATATATCTCCAACAGTTTACGTAGCACTTTACAACTTGAGGGTAGACAGTACAAATACAATACACTTTAATACAGTAGGAATCAGAGGGCCCTGCTCCTTAGAGCTTACAATCAGTATATTGCCAAGCAAATTAGATGTAGGTGCTGTTCAACTGACAATTTTCCTGTGTAGCTTCTTCAATTCAATCGAAGGATGTTGGGCTGACAGGGACAATCACTGATCGAATTTCAGCCAGTTCATTAGGGAATTCGGCTTTAAATTTGCTCAGTGTGTGGCTAGTGTAAGGCTGGCCATACAGTAAAGTGGTTGTAGCCCCTTACATGTACCCAGTGAACTGACTATCCTCAGGTGATACACAGAGATGAAACAAATCCTCCTACATAAGTTGTATCTGTTTATCTGCAGTCTTCTCTTCTTTACATCTGCTCAAAGTCCAGAATATGTAAAGCTTGTCTGAGCTGTCAAAAAAAGGACGGAGAGCTGAAATGACACACGACAGAGACCAGAAATGAGAGCTCTGAGAACTGATTGGAGCACACAGGAACAGAGCTGAGACTGTCAATCACAGGCTGTGTGCTGGGACACCCCCCCCTGTCCTTTTCATCTCTTGGTGTTGAGAAAACTTGTCAGAAGTGATTCATGCTGATAGCAAAACAAAGCAGCAGACAGAAATGACACTTGAGGGGTTTTAAAGGTTTGTATTTTTTCACCTTAATGCATCCTATGCATTAAGATGAAAAAACTTCTGTCATTGACCGGCCCCCCCAGCCCTCCTTCCCGTTTTACTCACCTGAGCCCGTTCGTTCCAACGCTGGAGATGCACTCACCCTCTCTGGCCTGGGTTCTCGGCTCTCTATTGAATAGATTGATAGCAGCGCAGCCATTGGCTCCCTCTGCTGTCAATCAAATCCAATGATCCGGGGGGGTGGAGCCGAGTCCGGCATTCTGTGTCTATGAACGCAAATGCTGGACTTGGGAGCACGCCCACGAGGTAACCCCCCAGGAGAGCGCTTCTCCTAGGGGGTTTACCGATGTGGGGAGGAGCCGCGAGCGCCGCCGAGGGACCCCAGAAGATGAGGATCGGGGCCACTCTGTGCAAAAGGAACTGCACAGTGGAGGTAAGTATGATATGTTTGTTATTTATAAAAAAAAAAAAAAAGAGGGTTTACAACCCCTTTAAGAATATAAAGGTGCTGCAGAAACTGGCCTTTTATTATTTTATGTTTGTATTTTAATTATTTTTTCCTCCTCCAATATGCCCCCCTATTCCTGACTTTCCACTGTTCAAGTTTATGTGAGCCTCAGACACCTCTGTTTCCTCCCTGTGGAGAAATGGCTCCCAGTCTCATAACCTTCCCTGTGTAGTTTACTTAGGGGAGTAGTGACGTGCTGACATCCACACTCTAACAAGAGCGGTTTTGGACTAATAAAGGAGAACATATACCGTGTGTGTATATATATATATATATATATATGATATATATCATATATATCATATATATATATATATATTATATGTATGTATGTAGAGTGGAGGCACTCTAATACAGGAGGTATGCTACTGGCCATCAGGTGGGGAAAAAAGCCTAAAAAAGAAAACTAATGCAGCCACCACATCTTAAGATTGGTAAGCTGCAATATATTACATTTTTGGTTTTGGGTTTAATACTGCTTTAAAGTGTTGTTCCCTGTTTTGATGGTATTTGAATGGTTTTCAGTGAAGTTCTCCATCCCTAAAGCATATGGTTTGATTTATTCAGATACTTTGTCAACTTTACGGTAATCCTTATCTTTTTTTTTTTCTTCATCAGAGCTGCTCGGTATCCACAGTCAGGCACATGTTGGTTTTCTCACACTGATGGAGTCTTTACGATACTGCAAGGTAAGAGCCCTTCTACATCACACTGAGCCCTACAAACTAACTCGCTGTAAAGACTCCTATGGATTATGGGATAGCTAACCTGATGGCACAAAGTGGTAGATTTACAAAAACTGTAGAGGGCAAAATCTGGTACAGCTGTGCATGGTAGCCAATCAGCTTCTAACTTCAGCTTGTTCAATTAAGCTTTGACAAAAAACCTGGAAGCTGATTGGTTTCTTTGCAGAGCTGCACCAGAATTTGCACTCTCCAGTTTTAGGAAATTTCCGCAAACATTCATGCATTGGACTCTGTTGGGTACAGCAATGGTAAAGCTGGCCATAGATGGATTGAAATTTGATCTGTTCAGCAGGAACTGTCTGATTTTTGAACTATCTATGGCCGTTCATGCTGGACTAAAGTTGATTTAATGATCAACTTCTGTTGGACGGGACTATTGGAAGATTTTTCCCCATTGGCTGCAGCCTCTGATCAGTGTATTCTGACAGTAAAGGAGTCCCACTGTCAGAATATTATGGCACAGCTGAGTAAAAAAAACACGATATCTATGGCCAGCCTCGGAAATGCAATAATGAGTCGGTCACGGGTAATAAACTCCTTGATTTCCGCACTAGTGTAAATTGGCACAGGAATTTTTGAGCTTGGGTGGGGACAATTTCAGCAGGCAAGGTAACTATGAGCTAGTTTTCACTCCATAACTTTTTGGGGATTTAGAGCTTGTAGGCACACCCCCTCTTCCCATTAAAATGTGTTTTGTGCCAGAGCAACCAATCGCCAGCCTAGAAAGAAGACTGGTAATAGGGGAGAGAAGATGGAGTCTTATAAAGCAAAATGTTAGTTTCTAGCATGTTATGGCATCTGAACATATGAACAAACTGCGTTGCACTAAACAATAACTAATAAATATCAGAAAATAAAAAAATATAATGTCCCAAAGGTAATGTGAAAGTCCACACGTGTAACTATAATGTAAAATTCCACCAAAGATTCTTGAAAAGGGTGCCACAGCAGACCTGAAAGCTTCCACCAGGTGGTTCAAAATACAGGCTTGCCAAATCAATATGACCCCCTAATATTATAGAAGTAACAAATTGCTTCTATATGGTACGCCATATCTGCTGTGCCTTCCCCCGCTCCTTCTCTGAGTCAACAAGCTGCCCGTTTGTTCATAAATCTCTACTTCCAGCCATCAGCCACAAATGCTCAGAAAGGACAAGAGCAGATGCTCCATTTAGTGTAAAATTTTACAATACCTTTTATTTATATACAAATTGCACCTACAAACATCACAGGGTAATTACACACTGCGAAAAGACAACTCTGGCTGGTACAAGGACAACTTCTGGGTTTCTCAGTGACATCAGCATGTAGCTCCGTCCTTTGAGTTTCGTCATACGTGACTCTCTTCCACTTCATTTGGCTTTGCATTCTTTTATCCAGTAAACAGTTAATAATATGTGTTAACATTGCATGGTTCAAATATTGTATGTTTTGTTAAGCTGAAAATGAGAACAAGGAAATACAAATGTTTTTTTTTTTTTTCTTTGGGTCATACTTTTTTTTTTTTATCAGGTAAATGTAAAATAAATATAGTGCATTATTATGCCTTTTGCATCAATTGAAACTTTAGGTTTTTTCACTTTTTTTTTAGAAATTTCTTTTATTTACAAAAGTGTTACACCAACTTAGTCCTTGTCCAATGAATCGGTCTGTAGTTCCAGTTAGCTTAGATTGAGTAGCATTTAGCTAACCCGTAGCACTTTGGGAATCCTTTTTTAATGTATAAAAAATGTGTAAGGGCAAAGGAAGTGGTTACTTAAAAAGATTATGGTGTAAGTATCGAGTAAGAAAAGACTGCTATAAACTGACCACTGGTGAGTTTAGTGCATCTGCTACTGCTTGGATCACCTTACATTTGCAGCTCCTGTGCAAACATTTCCACCATGGAATTTTTCCCTGGTGTGACATACTGGCTTCTAACCATCATGCTACTGCTAAGCACAGCTCAGGAATATTGCCTTGGCCCTTCTTCAATAGATATCCAATGCAAAGGCTTCTTGGTCATTGAGATTGATCAGTTCTGTGTACAGATTCTGAGATTACCTCCCCAGGTTATTTTGCTTTTTGTACTGGACGCTAGACCTATACTGAGCCAGTGTGGCAAGTGACAGGCACCTACAGCTATCCTGTGTCCTGCCACTATGAGAAATTGTGTTCTGTTTTTACATTTTTTTTAATCTGTCGTATAAATTGGCTTACAGGTGAAATAAAAGAAAGCTTATTTTAGCTGTAAAGGCAGTTGTGCTTACAGCTTTTTCTGGCAATAGAATGCCAAGCCTAAGCCCAGTCCATAGAGGCCAGATCCACTTGTTAGACTTTTTGGATCATAGCAGCACATTGTGTTCTCAGGTGATGAATTCCTGGATTGGACTTCATTGCACACAGCTCAATTCTCAGATTTCTTTAGTGCAGATATTATATTCCATAGACAAAGGCTTTGCTGTTCTGTGCTGCACCAGTGTAGGTGTTAATAAGAAGCCTTGTAATGCTATCGGACTTCTGTTAGCTTTGTGGTTAAGCCATTACGCTGCATTTCCTTTCTACTTCTAAATCGGAATATATGAATCCTTAACACCAGCTGGAATAAAGACTCAATTCCACAATGCACCAACTGGATTACACAATTAGTCGGAACTTTGTAAAGCTGGTTGATTCTGTACTGGTGCTTTGTGGGGAAATCCCTGTGGAGACTTCATCACGCAGGAAAAATTTATAGGGATTAAAACTTGTCAATTACTTTACTTCTCAAGCACATAGGGGGGGAATAAACTAGGAGTGGTGCAAGCATAATGTTTGCACCTCCCCTTCTAAACTTGGTGCACAAGCCCCTTTGTTAATTGGGACTGATCTGCACCCTGTTACATGCTCTTTCTGAGACAGACACAGCACAGAACCATATAGCTGAAACTGCATGCTCCGATCCCTCTGTCCACCCCTCACCCTTGCTCAGCTGAGTGCAGGCGGAAGGCTGTACAGGCTTAGAGAGAAGTATGTGATGTCTCCTGACCAGGCTGGACCTGGTGGGGATCTTTGCCAGTTTTCTATATATTTCTATACAATCTCTTTAATTGCAGAACCTATACCAGTTTCTGTTTCACTCTGAAATAGAAACTGGCATGGGTAGCACGGAGAGATCTGAAATAGATCTACAGTGGGGAAAATATTTATTTGATCCCCTGCAGATTTGGTAAGTATACCCACTTACAAAGAAATGAAGGGTCTAGCTTTTTTATCATAGAAGTATTTTAAATGATAGAGACAGAATATCGACCAAAAATTTAATTAATACACATGATACAAATGTTATAAATTGAGGTGCAATGAGTAAAAGAAGTATTTAATCCCCCAAGCAAAACATGACTTAGTACTTGGTGGAGAAACCCTTGTTTGCAGGCACAGAGGTAAGACCTTTCTTGTAGTTGGTGACCAGGTTTGCACACATCTCAGGAGGGATTTTTGTCCACTCTTCTTTACAGATCTTCTCTAAATCCTTAAGGTTTCTTGGCTGTCGCTTGGCAACTCAAAGTCTCAACTCCCTCCTTAAATTTTCTATAGGATTAAGGTCTGGAGACTGGCTAGGCCACTCCATGACCTTAAAGGGGTTGTAAAGGTAAAAATTTTTTCACCTTAATGCATTCTATGCATTAAGGTGAAAAAACTTTTGACAGTACCGCCGCCCCCAGGTCCCCCGTTTTACTTACCTGACGCCTCGAATCTTCGCTCCTCGTCCTCGTCATCTTCATTGCAGCTCAGCCTGGTCGCTGATTGGCTGCAGTGGATGGATTGAAAGCAGCGCAGCCATTGGCTCGCGCTGCTGTCAATCACATCCGATGACGCGGCGCGCCGGGGAGCGGGGCTGAGTGATACAGCGAGCGGCTATAGCCGCCGGCTGTATCACGGGAGCGCGCCCGCAAGCACTCACCACCGTGCGAGGGAGCTCGCATTAAGGTAGTAAATGCTTGCGCGGAGGAGCTGAAACAGCCGCCGAGGGACCCCAGAAGACCAGGTTCGGGGCCACTCTGTGCAGAACGAGCTGCACAGTGAAGGTAAGTATAACATGTTTGTTATTTTAAAAAAAAAAAAAAATTAACTTTACAACCCCTTTAATTGTGTGTCTTCTTTAGCCACTCCTTTTTTGCCTTGGCGGTATGTTTTGGCTCATTGTTATGCTGGAAGATCCATCCACAACCCATGTTTTGGCTGAGGGAAGAAGGATCTCATCCAAGATTTTAGAATACATGGCCCCATCCATTGGCCCCTCAGTGTGGCAAAGTCAGTGTGTACCTTTAGCAGAGAAACAGCCCCAAAGCATAATGTTAACACCTTCGTGCTTGACTGTAGGGATGGTGTTCTTATGGTCATAGTCGGTATTTTTCTTCCTCCAAACACAGCGAGTGTTTGGAAGAATCATTTCGCTGTTCATTGGCAAACTTCAGACAGGTCTGTACATGTGCCTTCTCGAGGCCTTGCGGCCGCTGCAGAATTTCAATTCATGGCAGTATATTGTGTTACCAGTGATTTGTTAGGTGATTGTGGTCCCAACTGCCTTGAGATCAGGGTAGTTCTGGGCTGATCCCTCACTTCTCTCATGATAATCCCTTACCCCATGAGGTGAAATCTTTCATGTAGCTCCAGACCGAGGGCGATTGATGATTATTTTGTATTTCTTCCATTTGCAAATAATTGCTCCAACAGTTGTCTCCTTCCCACTAAGCTTGTTGCTGATGGTCTTGTAGCACATTCCAGACTTGTGCAGGTCTACAATCTTGTCCCTGATGTCCTTTGACAGCTCTTTGGTCTTGCCTTTGATGGTGCGTTTGAATGAAAGAAAGAGACTCTGTGGACATGTGCCTTTTTTATACACATAACGAGTTTTCGTTAGGGGCACCTTCTTGAATTGACAGGACTAATCTGTGTACCACATGAGCACATACTGTAGCCTGTCTTTGGGAGCCAGAATTATTGTTGGTTGGTAGAGGAGCAAATACTTATTTTACTCACTGAACTGCAACTCAATGTATAACATTTGTATCGTGTTTTTTCTGAATATTTGGTTGATATTCTGTCTCTATCATTTAAAATACACCTTCAATAAAAATGATAGACCCTTCATTTCTTTATAAGTGGGCAAACGTCCAAAATCTGCACGGAATCAAATAATTATTTTCCCCACTGTATCTGCTCAGTTATTGCCAGGCGTGCCACTCCAGAGATTTTCCAGCACTGGTTTTCTGGTGCAGGAAGCTTCGCTAATTTCCTAGATAAACTGAAAAAAAGAAGGTCCCTTAAAGCTAGACTACACTGCATCTGAGCACCCCAAACCAAAAACACAATTTCATTATTTTTTATTATTCAAAGCAAACTCCCCCATCCATCCATGTCTCCGTGCTTTATTTTGCTGAGAAATCACTTTGAAAAACCCCCCCCCCCCAGCATTTCTGGCTGTGGCCATTTTGAGTAAGGGCAGATGATTCATGTAGCATTTACTTTCTACAATCCATTCTGATCTCATCTCAGGTATGCAGTAGAGCTGCACTTTTCTGGCTAAAATGAGAATCACAATTTTTTTGCTTAGAGGATAGATCACGATTCTCTCACAATTCTCGCGGCGTAACATCATCTTTCACATTAAAAAAAAAAAAATTGCGCTAACTTTACTTTTTCCTTTTTTTTTATTTATTGAAGTGTATTTTTTTCCCAAAAAATTGCATTTGAAAGACCGCTGGGCAAATACAGTGTGACATAAAATATTGCAGCAATTGCCATTTTATTCCCTAGGGTCTCTGCTAAAATATATATATATATATATATAATATATATATTCTATATGTTTGGGGGTTCCAAGCAATTTTTTTTTTAGCAAAAAATATTGATTTTAACTTAAGAAGTGTCAGAAAAAGATTTAGACTTTAAGTGGTTAAACTTCCTGCATTTACACATTGTTTAAAGCTTGCCAGATTGCCCAGGTTATTTGTTTACACAGAGAAGTTTATCCCTTTGATCTAAGAAGGAAGTTAGATACAATGTTTCAAGTTCTAAACTTGGCAGACTGCCTGGATGTTTTCTTTTGACAGCTGAGTGAGTAGATAATCTCTCCACTTGTTTATATGAAAGAATCCTCAAACTCAGCAGGAGAGATCGTCAGGGGAGGTGAATCGAGATCACGATTTTTTAACGATTAATTGTGCAGCTCTAGTATGCAGGCAGTGCTTAACTGAGAAAACCCATCCTCCCCTTTTGAAGACTCCTGGGATGTGTGACATCTCTTACCTAGACATGGAAAGCAGGATGTAACTGAAGAAATGTGAAAAAAGTTTTTTAAAAGTTTTTTAAAACAAATTAATATGATATACTTTCCTATTTATTTACTAATGCTATCAGCATGAGGATTAAAAATAATCAATGTTGACTGAGTGAGTGAAGTTCTGCTTTATTAAGGTGCTTACATATACCTTCCTTTCTTTTCTCCTCCCCAATAAACCTTGTGGCAGCCTTTCTCAAACTTTTCAACGTAGAGGATCCCTTGAAATAACTTTCCAGTCTTAGGGAACCCCAAAATTTACTGTACCTACAACTCATGATACACTGGTGTGATGGTCAGTGAGAAAAATGCTCCTTACACTAGTGGTCTTTGGGAAGAGCTATCCCTTTACAAATACCTAAAAAGATCAGTGGCGTCAGTGTGAAGTTATCTGAGAGGCAGAAATTTCTCATTGCTCAAGGAAACCCCTAGAAACTTCTGGAGAAACCCTAGAGTTCCATGGAACCCTGGTCAAAAAAACCCTGCCTTAGGGGCCCCCCTTGCAGTTTTCTTGAGGTTTCTCGTGCGCACGCTCTAGTGGGATAACATTGAACCAAGTAGTGTGCACGTCAGCCGTTAGCTGGAGATGACCATCACTACTGTATATTACACGTACGTTGGTTGCACCAAATTTTTTTTACAAACTGACAACTGAAAGAATATGAGCTTTTAAGAGAAACTGTAATGTGAACCTGATGTCTATGGTTTATGTACTTTTAAGTTTATTATTAGGTATATTACATTAATAAAGTATTTTCTCTATAGAGTGTAAAGTTTTCACTTCTTTGAGTTGATTATTTTTCTTTCTATCTTTTTTATTAAGCATTGTAGTCTCCCTGACGGTATTCCAGAGTGTAGCTCGGGGTTAAATTTCAGCACCATTAGCGTTAACCCCGAGCCACACTCGGGATTACATCTCAGGATCCTGGTGCAGGTTACTTACCTTGTCCGTCCTCTGCCCGAAGCCTCTCTTTGCCAGGCTCCGTTCCCTGCGAGCGTCGCGACACACGGGGGCAGAGCCTAGCGGCAAATTTTTAAAAAATGTAAAAATTATAACACATACAGTACTGTAATCTTACAGATTACAGTACTGTATGAAATCATTTCACTTCCCTTTTGTCCCCAGTACTTTGGCCCATGCCCTGCATGCAGTTTTATATTATATATACTATTCTTTCTGCCTGGAAGCTTGAGATTGTCCATAGCAACCAAAAAGTGTCCCTTTATGTCAAAAGTTGCTTTAGACCAACTAGAAAACAGCGATAATAAATTATAACACTTGCAGAATTGAGCGATAGTGAATCGTGGGGAAATTTATTTTATTATTATTATTATTATATTATGTTTTTTTTTTTCATTATTTATATTTATTATATTATAATTTATGATTTTGTGTTTCAAACCATCATACCCGGGATATCTACTAGACTCTTGGTGGACAGATATAAGTGTGTTATTGCTAAGAATTACAGACCTACAATATAAAACGCGAAATTTTTATGCAAAATAATTGTACCGCTTTGAGACCCAAAAATCTGAAATAATCATACCGCCAGGGAGGTTAAGAAAGCTTCATTGTAATTTTGTTTTAAGATCAAATCAATATTCTTTTGATCTATTGTCAAGGGGCCCTTAAACAGCGTTGGGCCCATAGGCTGGTGCTTACGCTGTGTGTTTGGTAGTCCAGCACTGCTCTTCTCCCCTCCCATCCCTTTTATTTCCTTTCCTTCTACTTTTGCTTCCCTTCTCTTTCATATGCTATCTTTCCCTTCCTATTTCCAGAGAGGAGACTGCAACTAAAAAAAATTGCATCAAACACAAAAAATGCCTTCATAGAAATTAAAGTGTTTTTCCTGCAAAAACGTTATCTTACTTTAGGATCCTGAAGGGACGAATTTAAGCCTCTGTTCAGGATTGCTGTTGAGTCTACGCGACAGAAAGTGAACTAAAGTCTCTCCAACAACACACAGATGGCAAACAACCCCCCACCCCCCCACTCTATCCAAATGGAAAAAAAATGGGTTTAGATATGCTTTAATATTTGGAAGCCTGGATGTTTTCTGTAATTGGAACGTGCATTCCTTATTTTTAGTATAGTTCTCAAGAAAAGGAAAGCTTAAAATAAGAAGTTCAGTTCAGCCTTTAAGGTTGTTTACTTTTATAGTTAAAATCTCCTGTAAATGAGTCATAACCACAAGCTAAGTACATCCTCCCTTTAATTACTGGCTGCCCACCCAACCTTATTTAATTGCTTTAGATTACTGTATGTAATGTAAAGTATAGTAAGCTGTCAGACTGTGCGCATTCTCCAAATCAATCAATTCTGGGTCCATTGCAGACACACCATATTGTAAAACCTGCATTCTGAATATTGGCTGCACTGGGAAGAAGACAATTTGGGTAGACAGTCACACATGGACATTTTTTTTTCTTTAGGCATAAACTTTTATTGGAGAATATGGCACAATGGTGATGGGTAAAGAGAACATTTGAACACAATACCTTAGGCATGGTGATATATTTAATGACATGGAGTATAATCCACAGAAAATAATCAGCAAGCATAAGATTCAAAAAAGACTATACAAACTTGCAACGGTTCTGGGCTCAAGTGTCTGCTTGGGCAGCTTCTCAAGTGAATGGGCGGCACAGTGGTGTAGTGGGTAGCACTCTCGCCTAGCAGTAAGAAGGGTCGCTGGTTCAAATCCCAACCATGACACTACCTGCCTGGAGTTTGCATGTTCTCCCTGTGTCTGCGTGGGTTTCCTCCGGGTACTCCGGTTTCCTCCCACACTCCAAAGACATGCTGGTAGGTTAATTGGATCCTGTCTAAATTGTCCCTAGTATGTATGAATGTGAGTTTAGGGACCTTAGATTGTAAGCTCCTTGAGGGTGTAGGGACCGATGTGAATGTATAATGTATATGTAAAGCACTGCGTAAATTGACGGCGCTATATAAGTACCTGAAATAAATAAATAAAATAAATAAAGGGAATGTGCTGCAGGGGGGAGAAAGGAATTGAGCAAGGAATCAATGCAGACATGATGAGAACTAGGATAAATGCAGTAATTCTGTGGAAATGCAGCTTGGTTTTCTAGTCTGGTTAAGTGTTGTGGGAAGTGTCATGTTTTCCAATGTAGAGTAGGAAGCAAAAAAAAAAAAAATCACGAGAAGTAGAGAGAAGGAGATTAATAGGAAAAGGAGGGGAAGGAACAGGAAAGGGAGTGTCTGACGGGAAGGTCAACCTGACGAGGTCTCAGGTGAGTGTTTGCAAATGCCTAGCAGCTTACAAATGGCAGAATTCGGGGCAGTCAGAAAACTCTATCCATGGAAACTACACGTTCCTGAACTTAGTAAAGTGTTCATTAGACGTGGCCAATAACTCCTTCGTTTGCATACATAAAATTTAGTTCAGAAACCCATTCCTAGATAGTAGGTGTCATGGGTGACTTCCAGTATCTAGGAATTGGGCCCTTTTTGATGTTTTTTATCAATCCAGTGATCATGGAGAGGAGGGCTACTTCTGGTATCTCTGGCCATGTTCTACCCGTAAATAAGACAGCTCAATTGAAATATTGCTGACTGGTAAGGTTTGTTTCTCGGACAGGGCCAACACATATGGAGAAGTGTACCAACTGGCTCTCCATATCTCCAGCATTGATCACACATGGACATTTTTATTTAGCGTAGACTAGCCAAAAACATGTAGGCTTTTTTCACACTGTTACATGTGCATTGCAGCGCATATTATAACCCACACTTGTATGTTTGAACGGGCTAATATAGTTTTTCCTTTCGCACTAAATTGTATCACATACTTGAGTTGTGTGGTTGACACATACCTGGTAAAGAAAGAGTTGATGTGGTGGCAGGAAATGTAAGAACGTGGAGTTGCATGAATGCTGGTGTTGTAGGTAGTACTGGATCTGTTCCGCTGTCGGGTGTGTGACTGTAGACCACTGAGCTGAAACCAGTTGTTAGAACACAGAAGCATCAAACAGGTCACAGGAACATAGCCAAGACACAAGTTGAGCTCAATAGCAGCCAGATGGCAAGGTACTAAATAAAAAGACAGGAATAGCATTGTTGACCAACCCCAACTGGTAACAACTGGGCAATGAGGTACTGCATTGAAAGACAGAAGAAACACAAATCAGAAACACAAACTGAGGCCAATAAGTTAAGCCGTGAGGCACCCAATCAAAAGATAGGAATCTAGTCGGGGCACAAGCTGAGGTCAGTGACAGCCATGCAGCAAGGTACCATTCAGAATACAGGAACAGAATTGGGAGCATGTTACCAAATTGGAGAACAAGCCAGGGGCACAAACAGAGGCTGGTGATATTCGGGTAGCAGAAGTGCAAGGCAGAAGGCAGTAAGCAGCTGGGGCAGCAAGATACCAAATTTGGAAGTAGGCACACTATTAAAGATAGAAGCTGAGGCAGGTAACAGCTGGGCAGTGGTGTATCAAATCTGAAGACAGGAGCAGAGTTGGAGGCACAGACCAAGGTTGGTAACAGCTGGTCAACGAGGTACCAAATCAGAAGATAGAAGCAGAATCGGGAACACAAGCCAAAACCAACAACATTTAGGCAGCGAGATACCAAATCACAAGACAGAAACAGAGTTACAAGGCTCAAGCCAAGGTCAGTGGCATTGAGGTACCAAATCAGAAAACCGAAACAGAGTTGGGGGCACAAGCCAAGGTCAGTAACAGCCAGGCAACAAGGTGCCAAATTGGAAGACACGAGCAAAGTCAAGAGTACCAGACGAGGCTGCTAAAAGCCGAGCAGCGAGTTGCCAATTCAGAAGCGGAGCCGGGGGTACAAGTTGAGGTTCGTGACAGCTGGGTAGTTAAGGTTGAAGGTAGAAGGTAGTGAACGGAGTCCAATAGGCAGTCCAAGGTCTCAAGGCAGCGGTCCAGAGGCAGGTCAGAAGGCAAGTCAAGGTCGTACATGTTAAAACAGAATTGGCAGGTTAGGTCAAGTAATTGGGGGACTAGATAAAGACCATTTGGCAAGCTGTTTCTGCAGTCCCCCAGTTTATATAGGCTGCTTGATGCCAACACCGAAACAGACACACATGCTTTAAGGCCCGCACATGCTCTGATGCATTTGTGGCAGTCACTTTATGCACAGGACCACATGCTGTTGTATGCACATGGCGCTACATTGGTTTTTTTTTTTGTGATGGAGCAAACCCATCCTTCCTTCTGTGTTCCCTGCATTCATTTAAAGATTTAGGAATCCTTTGGAAGACCAGGTTGTCCTGGTTTTTAAAAGCAATGACAATATCCTTCCTGGTCTCCAGCATTTGCAGTGACCAGTCCTTAAGGCTGGTACACACAGGACAAATATTCAGCCAGTGTGTACTGTCTAGCGCAGGGATATGCAAATAGCGGACCTCCAGCTGTTGCAAAACTACAAGTCCCATCATGCCTCTGCCTCTGGGTGTCATGCTTGTGGCTGTCGGAGTCTTGCTATGCCTCATGGGACTTGTAGTTCTGCAACAGCTGGAGGTCCGCTAATTGCATATCCCTGGTCTAGCGGCTGACTCCTGTCAAATGGGCATGCTGGAAAACAAGCATCCAATCAACGTTGGCAAACAATGGTGCGGGAGACAGTCCTCCTGTCAGAACACAATAGCTCAGCGGGAGAGATTGCCGCACTAGCATCGCTTAGTAGTATGGTGATCCCTCCATTTTTTTTTTTTCGTTTAGCCCGCTGCATTAAATGGGAAAAAAAAAAATTCTAATGTGTACCTAGCATTACTTTTGAAGTGAAAGGTGCTCCTATAATGACATGTAAGTGCACTTCAGTGCAATAATACTTTGAATGAAGGCTGAGTGATGACATTATCCCAGGGGGAAGGTCCCTGACAGCCAAGGCTTAGAATGATGGGTTGAATGGTGCTGGCTGTCAGTCAACCTGGAAGACTGGGGACATCTAGTGCCAGAAAGGAATTGCTGATAGACAACATTTTTTTATTTTTCTCTTGTGCTGTTATTTTTCTTTTTTTTTTTTGTATTTATTTTTCTTTTTTTTTTTTAAATAAGAGTCCCATTTTATCTGCTGATGACAAGTTAACAACTAAGCTGAATGGAATAATTTGTAAATCTTACCAGTTTATGTAACCTCTGATATGTGTAAAGCACATGTACAATGTACTTCACCCAGCAACAGCTGTCCGACCATGTTTTCCATCTATGAAAGGAGAAGAATTTTCTTGTTTTTAAATCTTCCTTTTTTATTTATGTGTATGAATGTACACCATCAGAGAGGGACTTCAACACCTTCCAGGAACTTCCAAACCATGTAATCTGTTCCCTAACGAAAACCACTCCAGATATTTTTACTCCTTGTTTATGCTTTTATCTCTCAGATGGTGTTTTGAAGTTCAAAGTGTAATAAAAATAGTTATCTGATGTTCCATGAATGGGAAAATGTGAGTGTTATAAAAAGCAGGGCTGTTGTTAATTTAGATGGGGGAAAAAGGTAGAAATCCATTTAAAGAGAACCTGTTGAGAATGACCTGTGGAAGAATCCTAATCACCACTATTAAAATAGAGTAGTCTTGCCTTTCTAGGATAGGTAGGACTTATATTCTCTCCCTGTAAAAGGAGAATGCCAAATCGTGTAGGTTGACCTGTTCTTTGTCTGATCGCAGGGCTGATAGCTTACGCTCGCTCTGTCAGATCTGCTGTCCATTTATAAAGCTTTTCATTTTTATTTATTTTATCCTGACAGCACCTTTGCTATATTACCCACTTGCCACCAAATCACATACCTGGTACATCATTGTACTTGAAGTGGTTGTACCAGGGTGATGATGCACCACGTTTTTTTAGAGCCGACGATTGGCTCTCTTGTAATGGCAAACGGATCACCCCCCCCCCCCCCCCCCCCCCCCCCACTGCTTTCGGCGGCTTGCTTGATCTCTCCCGTCCCACGGGGAGACCCCAAGTGGTCAGCCGAACAAAGCCGCCATCGGCTGTTCGTTGTATTTACCCCGGAAGCGATGACATGACATCACTTTCGGTTTACCCAGATGTCAATGGCGCCGTGTTTTAAAAATCAAAAGTATTCAAAAACACAGATATTGGTGTTTTGAATGCTTTTAAGGGCAGAGGAGAGATTTGGGGTCTTAGAGACCTCAGATCCCTCCATAAAGAGTACTGGTCATGTGCCTATTGCTGTCACAAAGGATGTTGAAATTGCTTGTGACAACAATAAAAGTGATAAAAAAAATCAAATAAATAAAGCAACAGTGTTAAAAAAAAAAATTTAAGAAAAAAAAATGAATGTGCCTCTGCTTCCCTGTGCTAGCGTGCAAAGGTGAATGTGCCCTTCGGTCCTTCACGCACACAAACAGCGATTAGCTCAAACGTGAGGTATTGCCGCCAATGTCAGATCATGGGCAGTAATTCTAGCACTAGACCTCCTCTGTACATCTAAAGTGGTAACTTGTAAAGGCTTTTAAAGCGTCACTGATGGAATGTCTGCATTTTTTTAGCGTGACATGTTTGGTATCGATTTCCTGGGTGTAATATCATCATCTTTTTTATACTTTACAAAAAAATGGGGTTATGTGTTGTGTTCTTTTGCATTAACATTCAAAAAGTGTATTTTCTCCCACAAATTGTGTTTGAAAAACCGCTGCGCAAATACTGTCTGACATAAAAACTACAAAATCCACCAATTTATTTTCTGGGGCCTATGCTTTAAAAAAAAATATATAATTGGGGGTTCTAAGTAATTTTCTAGCAAAAAAAAAAACCTGATTGTTACATGTAAACAAAAAGTGCCAGAAAAAGCCTGCTCCTTAAAGCCTAATGCAAACTGGATGTTTTTACAGCTGCTGTTTTTGGCTTCAGGTGTTTTTTTTTTTTTCTTTTCTGCAGCCAGTAAAATCCCCAGCATGTTATCCTATGTATCCATGCACACATAGGCTGTTAGCAGCGTTTTTTGGCAGGTGCCTTTTCTGTCTGGTAGAAAAATCTGGCAGCATAAGGAGCCAAACACCTGTGCTGCAGTGCTTATGTGCTAACAAGAAACCTGCTGTAGGGTAAGAGAGCAGAGTGATGGAAAGATGAGCTCCTCAGTCTGCGGCTTCTACTTTCACTGTCACAGGCTGGCGAAGGAAGATCTGTAGGTGTTACTTAAAGGATAAGTTCACCTTTGGGACCATCTTTAGGGTGGAACATGTAAGATATTCCAAATGCTGCAGCCGCTGTGCAATCCCCCCACCTCCCCTCCTTCCCTGTGACAGCAGTATGGGGAAAATTTCCCCGTATTAACTGTCCCTTTTTCAAATCGCTGACAAGCTCTGTGTATGAATGAACTACAAGCCCCAACATCCTTTGCGGCTGTCAACTTGTAGTTCTCAATGAACTACAACAGCGCTGTGGAGCGCAGTGGAAAGTTAATTCTTTCCTCCTGTCAGATTATTTTTGCTTGCCCGTACAAGATGTACAGGCAAGCAAAAATACGGGATAGTCTGACAGATCTGCAGCAGACCTGCATAGTACCAGCAATCTGCTGATCACTGGTGCAGTGCTTTACAGCAGTGGTCTCCAAACTGCGGCTGGGGGCCAGATGCGGCCCTTTGCTTGCTTTTATTTGTTCCTTGGGCACTGTCTCATATACTGAAACCAACAATGGGGCATAATCCCTCCCCCACTGACCCCACTGGGAGAGGACCTACTACATGCGGGGGCGCAATATTGTGAAATTCAGCCCATTCTACCAGCATTGGGGTGGAAAGGAATGGGGGGGGGAGGGGGGTAGTGCTTTTTTTTTGGACAGGATCCAAAATGGCTGCATCTGGAATAGGATGATTTTCACCTCTTCCTATAGTAGGAGCTATGGTATGTACTGATGATTGGGGGCAGCACAGTGGCTAAGTGGTTAGCACTTCCTCCTGGCAGCACTGGGGTTGCCGGCTTGAATCGCAACCATAACACTATCTGCCTGGTGTTTGCATGTTCTCCCTGTACCTCCATGGGTTTCCTCTGGGTACTCTTGTTTCATCCCACTCCAAAGACATGCTGGAAGGTTAATTGGCTCCTGTCTGAATTGGTCCCAGTATGTGTATGTATGAATGTGAATTAGGGACCTTAGATTGTAAGCTCCTTGAGAGTAGGGACTTATATGTATGTACAATATACATGTAAAGCAATGCATAAATTGATGCCACTATAGAAGTACCTACAGTATAATATAGAATTGAGGGATTTTCTGAGCTTGCACTTTAAAGCTGTACTCCAGGGAAACCGTTAAATACAAAGTATGAAATGCATACTGTATATGGAAGCCATTTTACCTGCCAAAGGACTTCTACCCAACCAGAAAATAACAGAACAATGCCTGGAAAAAGATAACTAATGAAGCCACCACATCTAAGGATGTAGGTTCAGATAAATGTTAAATTCACTGAACTTTAGCACAGTTGTGTTTACTGGACAGTTTTGTATCTCCTCTTGTTGCCTGGGACACTTTTTTAAAATGTCTTTCATTTCCCAGGTAGGCAGTTTCCTGAAGTCTCCGAAGTATCCGATTTGGGTGATTGGCAGCGAAACGCATCTTACAGTGTTCTTCACCAAGGTAAAATGTTTCACATTTGTCATTGGGAATATCCGTTTTCATGAACGTTTATAGATCTTTAATGTGACATACCAATATTTAAAGCGGGGTTCCACCCAAATTTTGAACAATATCTGTATGTATTCTCTTCCTTGCCTAGATGCTGACATGCCGTTTAAAAAAATTTAAATTGCAGTAATTACCTTTTATTTTTCTATTCTTCTTTGCACTTCCTGGTTCTCCTCCCGTGGGAGTAGGCGTGTTTCTAGCCTCTCCCAGACTCCTGGGAGCTAGTCTCAGGCTTCCCAGGATGCCACTGAGCATGTGCGGGAACGAGCGGTGAATGCTGGGAGCACAGCATTCACCACATCCAGGAAATAAATGCTTGTGGGCTTCAAATGCCCACAATGAAGATGGAAACCGCCTGCAGTGAATAATATAAGTTATTCTTTCCAACGAAATCTGACACAGGCGGACATATTACACACAATATGTGAGTATGTAATGCTGAGAAGAAAAGTTTGTGAATTAACTCAAAAAAAAAAAACCCGATAGATAGGTGGACCCCCGCTTTAAATCAGACCACTCAACTATAGCCATCTAGTTTAAAAAAAAAAATCCCAGCACTATATAAATGAAAATGTTATTCACTTAACCAGTCAGTAGTCATAAAGTTAAGGCTGATCATTCTAATTACTAATGTGTCTCACAGGAAAAAAGAAACTCATGTTAAGGGACTCGTTTATTCCCAAATCCCAGCCTTCAGTGTGCATTTTTTATGTACATGCATTTGTATTGTGTTTGCAGCATGTCTGCAGTGCATTTGCTGGCAGCACTAGGATCGTTTGGTTTCAATCACAACCATGGCACTACTTGCATAGAGTTTGCACGTCTTCAAATTTTGAAGATTCCATGGGCCTTTTCTATGAACTCTGATCTTTAGCTCTTTCCATAGATTTTCTATTGGATTCAAGTCAGGTGATTGGCTGGGCCATTTTAGCAGCTTTATTTTCTTTCTTTGAAACCAATTGAGAGTTCCCTTGGCTTTGTGTTTGGGATCATTGTCTTGCTGAAATATCCACCCTCGTCTCATCTTCATCATCCTGGTAGATGGCAGCAGATTTTTATCAAGATTGTCTTGTTACATTTTTCCATTCATCCTTCCTTCAATGACATGAAGTTTGCCAGTACTGTATGCTGAAAAAGAGCCCCACACCATGTAATTCCCACCTCCAAACTTCACTGTTGGTATGGGGGTGTTTTTGGGGTAATGTGCCATTTGACCTTCAAACATGGTTTGTATTATGGTATCCAAAGAGTTCAATTTTGGCCTCATCTGACCAGACTATATTCTCCCAGTATTTCGCAGGTTGTCTAAATGTTGTGCAGCAAACTTTAAAACAAGTTTCAACATGCTTTTTCTTCAGCAATGGAGTCTTGCATGGCGAGCGTGCATACAGGGCATGGCGGTTGAGTGCATTAATTATGGATTTCTTTGAAACCATTGTACCTGCTAATTCCAGGTCTTTCTGAAGATCTCCACAAGTGTTCCTTGGCTCTTGGACAACTCTTCTGTTAATCCTTTCCACTCCTCTGTCAGAAATCCTGCGAGGAGCACCTGGTCATGCCTGGTTTATGGTGAAATTATGTTCTTTCCACTTCCGGATTAAGGCCCCAACCGTGCTCACTGGAAAATTCTGAAGTTTAGAAATACTTTTGTAACCAATGCCATCAGTATGTTTTGCAACAATAAGGTTGCAAAGGTCTTGAGGGGGCTCTTTGCTTTTACCCAACATGAGTTGTTTCTTGTGTGACACCCTGGTAATAAGACGCCTTTTTATAGGCCATCAGTTGAGACTGAACCAGCTGATATTAATTTGCACTGACAAGGGGCAGGATTGCTTTCTAATTGCTGATAGATTTCAGCTGGTGTCTTGGCTTTCCATGCCTTTTTGCACCTCCCCTTTTTTTCATGTGTTCATTACTTTTTCCCTGTCATTCCATTTTATTACATATAATTTAATTTCTGAACCTATTTGTTTTGGTTTCTTTGTCTGTATAGATTGCATGGGTTGTTACCGACATGTGGTGAAAATTTCATGTCAATAGCACCTTTAGAAATATATTTACCTAGAAAAGTGGTGACATGTTCAGTACTTATTTTACCCGCTGTTTGTAAAGTGCTGCATAAATTAACAGCGCTATACCAGTACCTGTATGGATAATAATAATTTGCGGTGTGTTCGCATGTGTTCTGGTATATGTATTTGCAAAAAAAATGCAGCATGCTTTACTTTGCATTGCAATAATGTAAACTGGGCTCATTGAAATACATTCCTTTTTCTTGCATTTACGTTTTTATACTGTGTTTTAAAAAAACAGGTTTGACTGCATCTGGTGTAAACGAGCCACAAACCTCTGGGTTGTACAATCCCAAATTCAGCTATCCTTATAACCTCCCTGTGCTACAACTACATCTCTATGAAGTTTAAGTATATGATCAATGATCTAAAATCTGAAACGTGTTGAACAAAATGTTTGACAACAGAGGGTTAGGGTTGACACTAATAGATTATCACAACATAAATCTTCAATCTGTCAACTTTTGTGTCAATTTCATGATGTAAAACAAAGCACAGGGGTATACATACATATGGGAGTGAAGGGTAAAACTCCTGAACTTCGTGTACTCAATTAGGACTGCGCAGAAAACAAATACTCCCTGCACATATATAATATAGTGTGTCTATATAGACATACTGTATACTAGGGATGTACGAGTACCGATACTTTTTTTTTTTTTTTTTTAGTACTCGCCGAAACCAGTTACCAATTAAATTCTTTACATTTTGCGATTTTTTTTCAATGTGAAACGTGTAAATATGTGTTAAAGGTGTAAAAAATATTAACAAACAAAGCAAACAAAAAAATTGTTTCAATTATTAATAGTATATAAAATAGAAGTGGAGAAAAATCATCAGGAAAATTAATAATTAATTGGAGGAGAATAAGGAGTTAATTAAGGCTGTGTAGAGTAAATTAAGGTTTAACCACTTAAGGACTAGCCTCATTTCGAGATTTTGGTGTTTACACGTTTAAAACAGTGGGTTTTTTTGCTAGAAAATTACTTAGAACCCCCAAACATTATATATTGTTTTTTTTGCGGTTATTGCAATACTTTTTTTCACACCATATTTGCGCAGCGGTCTTACAAGCGCACGTTTTTTGGAAAAAATTCCCTTTTTTTGAATAAAAAAATAAGACAACAGTAAAGTAAGCCCAATTTTTTTTTTTTATATTGTGAAAGATAATGTTACACTGAGTAAATTGATACCCAACATGTCACAGTTCAAAATTGCGCCCGCTCATGGAATGGCGTCAAACTTTTACCCTTACCCTTTTTACCCTTAAAAATCTCCATAGGCGACGTTTAAAAAAATTCTACAGGTTGCATGTTTTGAGTTACAGAGGAGGTCTAGGGCTAGAATTATTGCTCTCGCTCTAACGATCGCGGCGATACCTCACATGTGTGGTTTGACCACCGTTTTCATATGCGGGCGCTACTCACGTATGCGTTCGCTTCTGCGCGCGAGCTCGTCAGGATGGGGCGCTTTTAAAAAAATGTTTTTTTCCTTATTTATTGTACTTGATTTTATTTATTTTTTCGCAGTTTTTTTTTTTTTTTTTTAATTTGGGTCACTTTTATTCCTATTACAAGGAATGTAAACATCCCTTGTAATAAAAAAAAGCATGACCGTTCCTCTTAAATATGAGATCTGGGGTCAAAAAGTCCTCAGATCTCATATTTGGACTAAAATGCAATAAAAAAAATAATTTTGTCATTTGAAAAAATGGCCCTTTAAGACGCATGGGCGGAAGTAACGTTATGACGTCGCTTCCGCCCTGCTATGGTATGGAGACGGGTGGGGGCCATCTTAGCCTCACTCATCTCCATACCCAGCCCTGACAAGGACCCGATCGCCTCCGCTGCTGCCGACGGCTCCGATAAGCGGCGGAGAGGGCGCGGGAGGGGGGGCCCTCTCCCGCTGGCGATAACTGTGTTCTTGCGGCAAATTTACTTGACCGATTGCTTTAATTTGACTTCATCTGCAGATCGACATTCACCCCTTTTGATCTGTAGATGAAGAAACCAAAAGATACAGAAATAAACTATATTTCTTTTTATCTTCCTCTTTCAGTGGCTGTTTTTTTTTTTTTTTGAAAGCTCCAATTGCTCGACTTCTTTAACACTTTAGCTGTCAACAGGGGACCCCCACTGACAGCTGAATGATTCATCGGTTGTTGAGAACGTGGTGGCCCTGCTCCTTAACAACCGATAATTGCTGGCTTTTTCTCTTTACTTTTCAGCTGTCATTGGGGGAATCCCGCTGATAGCTGAAAGAACCGAGCCTGAAAGTATCGGTTTCAGGTATCGGTGCATGTGCACGAGTACCGATACTCGTGCAAATGCTTAGTATCTGTCAACCCTACTGTATACACACACAGAGTCATTTATATATTTACCCACATAACATGCTAAAACATATTTGTATTGTAAAGCACACCATACAAATGTACTTTCCTTTAACATTGTTTTTATAATTATACATGGTTTACGTTTTGATATGGTTTTTGGTCCAAGTTTGTTATCTAAGTTTTGTTATCCAAGGCTCGGTTCACTTCTGTGTGTTTTTAAATGCTTTTTGCAGTCCATTTAACATGGTTTCCTATTGGACACGTTCACATCTATGCTTTTTTCAGCCACTGGGATTTTAGAAAGGGTCAGGGACTTTTTAAAAAGTAAAACTGAGGCGGAGAAGCTGCAGAAAGCATAAAGTGCGATTTTGCAGCGATTTTTGAGTTTTTTTTCTTTTTTTTTTTTTAATCCATCCAACAACAAATTGGCCAAAAAAGTTTCGAGCGAACACCCTGCAAATTCGGGGGCTCGGTAAACAGCCGAACAGGCAAATGTTCGGCCCGAACTCATGCTCGGGCCGAACTGTTCGCCCATCCCTACTCGTATGTGGGGCAGAACATATCTCCTACCTTCCAGCCATTCCAGTGCTGCAATCTCCATCATTGTCTTTGGCATTCAACACTTCTGGGAGCTTATGCCCCATGCCACGTGCGGTGGTTCCATCCTCTGACCCCCTACAAGACTAGGAGATCTATGGTGATCTTCAGATCAGAATATGTCAACAAGGCATCTTGCATTCCCAGCATTTGTTCCTGGGTGCATACTAGCCTAAATGTTCCAGATGCAGCAGCCAGACTCTCATAGTTTTACAGGCAGGCAGCAGTGGGGTTGGACAGTGCACCTGTGCCCTCTACCTGCAGCTAAATGCCAGAGCCCCAGGCATGAGGGCTAAACACCCTGTGTGCACGGTGATGCCTAAAGTGAACAAGAACTCGGATAACATGAAATGGGACTCTTTGGATGTGATTAAATAAACCATCTATGCTAATATTTCAGACATATGACCTGCTTTAAAATGGGCTGCACCTAAGCCAGGAAAGCCTTGTGACCGTTGCATTGAGATTTCCAACACGTGCCAAATTTAGGTAGTTCTAGTGTGCACCAGAGTTAATATGGCAGGCAACATACTATTGAAGAGGATCTTCAGTCCCCCCCCCCCCCCCCCCAAAAAAAAAATTAAGTCAGTAACTACAAATACTGTAGCTGCTGACTTTTAATGAAAGGATACTTACCTGTCCAGGGATCCAGCACTGTCCTCACCTGGGCTGGTTGTGCACCAATCTTCAGGTCCCCAGCGACGCCATATCTAGTCTAGGAAGCTGGTTGTGACTTCTTGCTGTTTCACAGCCGGTTTCCCACTGTGCATGCATGAGCTGTGCTGTGCTTTGTAAATGGTCCCGCAGCCCCCTCAGAGCTTTAATTTGTCCCAGATGGCTGGGGGCAAAGGGATGGGGGAAAGGGGTGAACTTCTGCTCAGAACGCCTAGACGATCCAAGCAGAAGTGGGAGCAGGCACCTATAAAAACTAGGTACCCACCCCCCCTACTAAAAATAGTGCCAGTAAGTTAAAAAGGAGGGAGGTTGGAGGCGGAAAAGCGGAACTTGCACTTTTGAGTTAAGTCCTGCTTTATAGAATTACCACCAGATTGGGAAACTAGCTGTAATGAAGATGTACGTTGACGTAAAGATAGATGCCAGTACTCAGAGTGTGACATTTTGTGCTGGGAAGCTCTCATAAATATGATCGGTAACTAGGACTCTAGCGGCCGCCAGCTTTCTAGCAAAGTGTGATATATCCGCATCCCTAATCATCTGCCAGCCAGCAGATTCCCTAGATCACAACTGAATGTAAACCGTGGTCCTATTGCTTGCTGACATCATTATCGAAATATGACAACAACCATATTTTAGTAAAGAGATTAATCTTCCCAACCAACGGCTGAATGGGGCTGGGGATGCGTCATTGGTTGCTATGAGGCTGTCGGCTACACAGCCAAGAACGTATAAGCAACTAGTGATGTTGTGCTTCCAGAGTTGGAGATGCGTTGAGGACAAGAGTGTCCGTGGTATAGACATTCCAACCTCAGTGCAACACCCCACCATGCCCTGATAAATTCATGTACCTTTTTGCTGGGTACCAACATTTGTTGCGCAGAGGCATAACAGTATTCTAAAGCGTGTCTTAGACACTCTTTTTGAATTCTCCAATTATTTGTTAACTGTACATAACATCTGTTTCACAGAGATTTTTATTAGGGTTTTCAAGGTTTGTTACAAAAGATGCAAATCGTTGTATAGAGAAGGATGTATTAGTAATATTTAAAGGAAAACAAAAAAATAAATTAAGTAATGGAGGGCGGCACCATAGTAGCAAGTTAGTTTGAATGTAAAGGCAATGCACAATATAGGTTCATGAATGAGAATGGTAATTGTATAGCTCCAGTGGTAGTGGGTGCTAAGAGCTGGTGGGGGGGGGGGGGTGGAACGGGAGGAGAGTAAATTTGCCAGGGGGAAGGGGAGGGGCATATTCCCAACCTGTCCAGTCCACTGTACTGCTGTACAGTGGAGCCCCCTAGCAATTGTAGAGATAAAAAAAAGGAGTTGTCCAGACCTAGACGGCCATTAAAAGTGATCCATGGGTACCATACTTTTAGGAACTTGGCATGGGTATCCATAAGGATAGATACAAGCTTCTTGTGAACCATAGTTCCCATGAGATGCTATTTATCTCAGCAAAATTAAGAAATCTTTGGCACCAGGTCTTAGCCAGGGTCTGCCAGGAAGGCAAGCCCCACCAACTGCCTTTGAGCCTTGGTCAAGGGGAGGATGGACTTGTCCAATAGGGCTTCCAAGGGATACATAGCATCTGAATATTAGAACTGTCTTTAATAGGGTAAATACACAGTGTGCACAGATTTTTCTGCATAATGGAGAAACTGCATACAGCTTCTATTACAGTAAAAGGGTTGTAATTATCCAGGAATCTCTACACTTTTTATTGTACAGTTTTTGCTGCCCCCGTCTACAATTATCCGGCATATTGCACATCTCAACGCTTGCTTGACATTGTGTGTTTCTGTAAAGTCTACCCTGCCATGGATAATTATCACATACCTCCAGGAGGGATTTTGTGTATGATAATGGATAGCTATGCGGGGCCCCCTTTCTTGCACATAACTGGATCTGAAGTCTTGTGGTTAGACACTCAGTGTTGTGTTACTGACTCCGTGATTTGCAGTAATCTCCAATGTTTGATTGACTAAGGAACTGGTTGCCTGCATCGTATCAGATAATCTGCCACCTAAACCCTACAGCGAGGGGTCTTTCCTCTTCCCGCTCTTTTGTAAGATCTTGAAATGACAGCCCGCAAGCCCCTTCACCTCCTAACCCTGGCATGAGTGTGCCTCGGCTGACCCATGTCATCCGTCTTGCGTGTTTTGCTTGGGCTGTGGGAACTATAATTAGACACAATACAGATGTGACCTCACAGCGTTCTGCAGAAGATAAATGGATAGTGAAGCTCTCCTTGTGATGCTCTGATCCTTGAGTCTAGGGGAGGATCTCCTGGCACATTAAGTACACTTTAAAACAGCTGGCCCACACTACAGTCTAAATCCTGGTGTGTTGCTTTACCCTTTTTTACTAGTTATGTGTATAGAAAATTCCTTTCCTGTTTTTTTTTTTTTTTTTTTTTTTCTTTTTGTCCATTTGCAGCAGAAACGCTGTATATTGTTGGAAATGGGGTGCAAAGAATGCAGTTTTTCAATGGTGTGTTTGCGATTTGATGACCTCATGGGAGCAGTACCCTGAATAAGTAATGCGACCTTCATAGAACGGTCTGGGATTTAAACCCAACTTCAGCCAAAAGTTTTTTTTATTTTTTTACATATTTGGATTGAACGGGAAAATCAAGAATTTTTGTACCTATTTTGGAAATTTCTTCTTTCTTTCTCTTTGTCCAGGGGTCACACAGAACAAGTAGAAAAGGGAAATCTTCCCAGTTTCTATTTGACGAGTGTCTGATTCAGAAGTCATGGAAAATCTCCCCATTTCATGTCTGTTTGGTGGGTTGCTTACAAAACAAATGGTGGAGGAAAATCTTCCCCGTTTCCTGTCTGATGGGTGTCATATAGAATAAGTAGTGAAGGAAAATCTCCCTGTTAATTCCTGTATGTTTGATATAAAACAAGTAGTGAAGTAAAATGTCCCCATTTCCTTATCTGATGGGTGTCATGCAAAACAAGTAGGGAAGGAAAAGCTCCCTCTTTCCAGTCTGTTTGGTGAGTGTCATACAGCACGCAGTAGTGGAGGAAAGTCTCTACATTTCCTGTTCCTTGGATGTCATTAGGGGGAAGTAGTGAAGGAAATTCTCCACATTTCTTGTGTGTTTGGTGAGTGTCATACAGAACACGTAGGGAAGGAAAATCTCCCCATTTCCTATCTGTTTGCTTGTCATACAGAACAACTGGAGAAGAATTGCCCCATTCCCTCTCTGATGGGTGTCATACAACCAAGTACATAGCTCCCAACTGTCCCTGATTTGGAGCAATGTCCCTCTGTCCCTCTTTCCTCCTCATTTGTCCCTCATTTTGGTCTGATCTATATAGATGTATATAAAATGCACTTTTTATCCCTCATTTGTCCCTCATTCCCATCTCAAAATGTTGGGAGGTATGCAAGTATTGAAGAAAAATCTCCCCCTTATTCGTATACAAATGTAGCTTGAGCCCCAAAAGTGGACCTTCAACAAGTTTTAAGTAGCCCTAAAGCTTATTGAAAGCCTGCTGAAGCCTACTAGCAGCTTTCATTAAGTGACAACCTCCACTTCACATTATGATCTAGGTTCTGTGACTGGACAGTGAAAGAAGAAGCAGCACACTGATGAACTCGTCTCTTGGTTGCTCTGCTCCCTGCTCCTATCAGCATGTTTTTTTTAATTAGCACATAAGTACTGCAGCACAACTGCTACTTTTTCCTCCCCTAGTATAAGCTCTGCTGATATCAAGCTTCCATTTAAAAAGAAAAATGCATTTGATGGCTAAATAAAGAACAGCATTAATTGATTTCAGCTTTTACATACCTTAAAATATATATATATATATATATATATATATATATATATATATATATATATATATATATATATATATATATATATATATATATATATTGAGGATGATCTCTGGTGTGTTCGCACAGCCCACGTGCAGAGCCCGCCAGGAAGTCAGCACTGCGCTGTGCTAATCACAGGCGGTGAGACATTGTCCCGATCTCTGGAGCCATTCATCGGGAAATGTCTCACTGCCTGTGATTAGTGCAGCGCCGACTTCCTGGCGGGCTCTGGACGTGGGCTGTGCGAACACGCCGGAGCTCATCTTTTATATTATATATTTATTGGTTTATTTATATTCACGCATGCAAGATCAAAATTGGAGAACAATTTATGAACACTTTTATTTTTTTTTTAAGTAATAATGTAATCTTCATTGCTGAACATTTGATGGAATTTTTGTTGTGGCGATACCATAAAGTGTTTTTCAATTTAACCAAGGCACCTCAACAAAAAAAACACTTTATTTTGTAGAAAACACAATGATCAAAACTGGATAAAAATGATTGTAGCATGGAGAAAGATTACAACTAAAATTTCTGAAGATATCAACAATTAGTATGACGTGGGGGGGGCCCTTGCTTTGAATGACTTCAGCACATCTGCTTTGCACAGGACATCACTAGTCTCTCACACACGCTCAGTTGTGATTTTGTTCCACTCTTCTTCCAGTCTCTTCCACAGTTCGGTGACTGTAGTGGGTTTCTTGGCCATAACTTTGTCGCCAAGGATTTTCCAGAAGTTTTCTATTTGGATTAGATCAGGACTCTTGGCTGGCCATTTCATTATTTCAATGTTTTCAGCTTCAAGAAACTGCTTTACCTGTTTTGCTGTGTGACGGGGGGCATTGTTGTGCATGAAAATTGTTGGGTGATGAACTCAGGGAAGGAACCGCATGTTGTCGAAGAAGGTTCTGATAAACATCTACATTCATTCTGCCATGTAGCTGTATAAGAGGCCCAACTCCTGCAGGAAACATCCCCCAAACCATGACGCTTCCCCCTCCACCTTTCACTGACTTCTTTACACTCTTTGGGTTCAGTCTTTCCCCAGTTTGACGACTAACATGTTATCCATTGGACCCAAATAAATAAAATTTGCTTTCATCACTAAAGTGAACTTTGGACCAGTTCTCCTCCATCCACACAACATGCTCCTCAGCAAAGGTTAGTCTTGTCTTTTGATTCTTTCTGCTAATGAGAGGTTTGGTCACTGCGGAGCGGGATTTCAGTCCAAATTCTCTTAAACGATGAGATGCTGTATGACGAGACAGATCCTTACTCTGTTCAACGCTGAACTGGCGAGCAATCGCAGCTGCAGTGTTGAACCGATTGCCCATTAAGATTCTCCGCATTATCCTGTCCTCACTTGCATTTGTCTTTCATGGACAACCAGCCTTCTTGGGGGACTTAAGTGAGTGAGTTTGTGACAATGTAAAGATGCAATATTCTAGAAATCGCAGATTTGGAACAACAAACTTTGCTATGGCTGAAAGGGTCATCCCTTTGGCCTTAATTTGGACAACTTGCTACCGAAGGGTTTCAGTCACTGTAGAACGGCTCACCATCTTGCCAAGTCAGTGAAAACTGGAAAGTTAGGCTGCCAGTTAAATAGGGTTTGTCAGTTAATTAGAAAAGAGAAAGAAATTAGCACAAGGTGGCAGATTAACACCAATAACTGGAAGGTATCTGAAAATGTTCTCTAATTTTATCATCAATGTTCTTTTTCAAATCTCATTGAAGTTTTTATTCTTTGCTTCAAAATATATGTAACTCATGAAATATGCTCATTTGCTCCAGTTTAGATCATTTCAAATAGGACTAAGCAGTGACCTTTTTGAAAATTTAGGAATAGGAAATTGTAGGCTGTTCTCCAATTATGTGTATATATATATATATATATATATATATATATATATATGTGTGTATATATATATATATATATGTGTGTGTGTGTATATATATTTATATTACACACAGTTTAAACAACATGAAAAACATAAAATACAATTATCCCACGCCCACTGTAGTCTGCTGGCATAAGTGACATAAATTAGATTATTTGTGTTTTTAGTTTCATGCTAAGTCTATTATGTAGCAAGTTGCCATCATTTTCTACTTAGAATAATGTTATTACCCCTCGGCTTGTTGCCTTTGAAGTGATGACCTGAGCAGACTCCTTCTAATTCTCTTTATTGGCTGTCAGGGTAGAGGTCATGTAAATATGTGATTTGGCAGCAGTTGTCCTGGCCATGGGAACTATATACAAATTTCAAAAATATGTTGAGCTTATTCATATTTAATTTGTTTATGTTTTGTAATATTTATATCCAAACAAAACCTCTTGAAGCACGTTGTACCACAAAAGTGGTAACTTTGTTCATTTCTATCTACCTACCATAAAATGCTTTTAAAAGTTTAAAAGGGAAAGCCATATGGTTTGTCGCTCAACTATCCAGAGTATTGACAGTATAGACCCACTTTTGGTCAGCAGTAGGGATGAGGTTTGGGTTCAACCATGTGTTTGAGCTAGCAGACTATTAGCATGCATTAAAAGGCTATTAATTCAAAAGATAAAACTAATTGTACCACTCTACAAAACTCTGGTTTGGCCTTATCTTCAGTATGCCATTCAGTTCTGGTCACCAGTCCTCAGGAAGAATATGGTTGAGGAGAATCCAGGGAAGGGCAACAAGGCTAATAACGGGGCTGGAGGACCTCAGTGTTGAATAAAAAGTACAACATTTGTTATTATTTTACGGGATTTATATAGCCCCAACAGTTTACGCAGTGCTATACAACATTAGGGCAGACAGTACAGTTACAGTACAATCTGATACAAGAGGAATTGGAGGGCCCTGCTTGTTAAAGCTCACAATCTCAAAGGGAGGGTCAAGTGATACAAAAGGCAATTACTGTGGGGGATGAGCTGAGGGAGAAAATAAAAGTACAGTTGTTAGGTGGGGGCAGAATGGGCCTCTCGGAAGAGAAGGGGTTTCAGGGATCGGTTAAATTTGGACAGAGTAGGAGATAGTTGGACAGATTGGGGTAGAGAGTTCCATAGGATGGGAGATGCTCTGGTGAAGTCCTAGAGACGAGTATTGGAGGAGGTGACAAGGAAGTTAGAGAGCAGGAGGTCTTGAAAAGAAGGGAAATAACTATTAGGTTGGTATTTTGAGACTAGGTTAGTGATGTAGCTGGGGGCAGAGTTGTGGATGGCTTTATAAGTTGTTGTTCGTATTTGAATTATATTAATTGGGTACGTGGAAGCCAGTGGAGGGATTGGCAGAGAGGGGTGGCAGACATTGAATGGTTGATAAGGTGGATGGGTCTGGCAGCAGCATTTATGATGCACTGAAATGGGGATACATACAGTAGCCCCCAACTGTACTTGGTTTCAAGGACTGTCCCTTATTTGGAACAAAGTCCCTCTTTCCTCTTCATTTGTCCCTCATTTTAGTTTAATTTTTATAGTTGTATATAAAATGCATAGAGACAAGTGTAGGCGCAAAACAACTCAGGAGTCATATAAATCTCAATGCGAATCTGCTAATAAATCAACATTCTATGATGGGACAAAAAAATGGTGAAATGTCCATATAGCATACACAGGCTGATAAGTCTATGTGGTCATGCTGGAGGGGATAAAAAGGAGATAAAAAGGTCATGGTATCAATATGTCAGGATGACGCTCCCGATTCGTGTGCTGAGCAGGTTCCTTGCTGAAAGCGATGATAATATCTCTTCCGACGGATGAAACAGCCGGCTCCGGAAGGCGGCCTCGGAACAAGGCGTGAAACGCAATGGACAGCTGACTGCAGGGGGATGACGTCATCAAAGGTGGACGTATTTTGTGAGCGTGCGCACTTGGATGTACTGCAAGTCGCGCTCCTTTCTCAACAGACCAAAAAAGGAGCGCGACTTGCAGTACATCCAAGTGCGCACGCTCACAAAATACGTCCACCTTTGATGACGTCATCCCCCTGCAGTCAGCTGTTGTCCCTTGCATTCCACGCCTCGTTCCGAGGCCGCCTTCCGGAGCCAGCTTTTTCATCTGTCAGAAGAGACATTATCACCGCTTTCAGCAAGGAACCTGCTCAGCACAGGAATCGGGAGAGTCATCCTGACATATTGATACCATGCCTTTTTATCTCCATGAAAATGTGAGTTGATCTTACTGTGTTTATTAAAGCTGTGTTTTTAAAAAAATGACTGCACCCAGAGGCGCCTCTCTACTTGTGTTTGTATATAAAATGCACTACTTATCTATCAAAAGTGTTTCCCAGTGCTAAACTTTTCATCCTATTTATAAAATGCTGCATTTGTACATTTCCCAAAGCCAATATAATGGAATTATAGTGGTAAAAAAAGCACTTTGGGGTTTAACCAATCATTTTTATGTACAATTTTCCATTAGGAGGGGTGTGGCAGGGCATGTGTCCTATGTCTACATACTTATCCTAATAGATGTCCCTCATTCCCATCTCAGAAAGTTGGGAGGTATGGGGGATAGCCTATGTAGTCTAATGAGGAGAGAGTTGCAGTAGTCGAGGCAATAGATTACCAGGTAGCGATTTAGAAGCTTTGTGGTGTAATTGTTAGAAAAGGGCGTATTTTGGAAATGTTGCAGAGGTTGAAGCAGCAAGATTTGAACAGTGTTTGTATTTGGGGACATAAGGAGAGTTCAGAGTCCAGAATTACACCTAGCACCCTGGTATGTTGGGACGGACTGATAGTTGTGCCATCGATCTTGACAGAGAAGTCAGGGGAAGGGGCACGTGGGGCAGGATATATTATGAGGTCAGTTTTGGATAGATTACATTTGAGGAAGTGGTGTGACATTGAGACTGATATGCCAGTTAGTAAATTAGTGATGTGTTAGGAGACTAAGGAGTAGAAAAATAGGTTTGGGTGTCATCAGCATAAAAATGAAACTTATTCCCTCTGGAAAATAGATGCTTAAGAGGGAATATGATCACTAGGGATGAGCCGAACACCCCCCGGTTCGGTTCACATCCAGAACATGCGAACAGGCAAAAAATTTGTTCGAACACCGTTAAAGTCTATGGGACACGAACATGAATAATCAAAAGTGCTCATTTTAAAGGCTTCCATGCGAGTTATTGTCATAAAAAGTGTTTGGGGACCCGGGTCCTGCCCCAGGGGACATGTATCAATGCAAAAAAAAGTTTTAAAAACTGCCGGTTTTTCGTGAGCAGTGATTTTATTAATGCTTAAAGTGAAACAATAAAAGTGTAATATTCCTTTACATTTCGTACCTGGGGGGTGTCTATAGTATGCCTGTAAAGGGGCGCATGTTTCCCGTGTTTAGAACAGTCTGACAGCAAAATGACATTTCTAAAGGAAAAAAAGTCATGTAAAACTACTATCGCTAGCGCCGGCTATAATGAATTGTCGGTCCGGCAATAAACATAAAAGTTCATTGATAAAAATGGCATGGAATTTCCCCACAGGGGAACCCCGAACCAAAATTGAAAAAGAAAATGCGTGGGGGTCCCCCTAAATTCCATACCAGGCCCTTCAGGTCTGGTATGGATATGAAGAGGAACCCCGTGCCAAAATTTTTTTTAAAAATGGCGTGGAGGTCCACCTCAAAATCCATACCAGACCCTTATCCGAGCACGCAACCTGGCAGGCCGCAGGAAAAGAGGGGCCGACGAGAGAGCGCCCCCCCTCCTGAACCGTACCAGGCTACATGCCCTTAACATTGGGAGGGTGCTTTGGGGTAGCCCCCCAAAGCACCTTGTCCCCCATGTTGATGTGGAGAAGAGCCTCATCCCCACAACCCTTGCCCGGTGGTTGTGCGGATCTGCGGGCGGGGGGCTTATCGGAATCTGGAACCCCACTTTAACAAGGGGACCACCAGATCCTGGCCCCCCGTGTGAATTGGTAATGGGGTACAAATGTACCCCTGCCATTTCACAAAAAAAGTGTCAAAAAGGTTAAAAAACACTAGAGATGGTTTTTGACAAGTCCTTTAATTAATTTCTTCTTCTTTCCGCTTCTGCTTCCATCTTCTTTCTTCTGGTCTTCCTTCAGTGGTGTTTTTCCTCCATCTTCTTCTTCTCCATCTTCTTCCTCCGCTGTTCTCGTCCCGCATCTTCTTTTAGCTTCTTCTCCGCTCCGTCTGCACGATCTGCCTCAGTGGGAGTCCGGTTACGTAAACGGGTGACCCCGCCCCCTCTGACAACACGGGGAAAGCCATAGGGAAGTCCCCGTGCGTCAGAGGAGGGCGGGGTCACCAGGTGGCTCCGCCCTCTGTTATATAAGAAGTTTCAGAAGAACAGAAGCGTCACACGGCGGAAGACACCCACTGAGGCTGGTCGTGCGGACGGAGCGGAGAAGAAGCCGGATGAAGAAGAAGATGAAGGAAGAAGAACACCAAAGGAAGACCATAAGAAAGAAGATGCAAGAAGAAGTGGAAAGAAGAAGAATTAATAAAGGACTTGTCCAAAACCGTCTCTTGTGTTTTTTAACCTTTTTGACACTTTTTGTGAAATGGTAGGGGTACATTTGTACCCTATTACCAATTCATACGGGGGGGCCGGGATCTGGGGGTCCCCTTGTTAAAGGGGCTTCCAGATTCCAATAAGCCCCCCGCCCGCAAACCCCCACAATCACCGGGCAAGGGTTGTGGGGATGAGGCACTTCTCCCCATCAACATGGGGACAAGGTGCTTTGGGGGGCTATCCCAAAGCACCCTCCCAATGTTGAGGGCATGTGGCCTGGTACGGTTCAGGAGGGGGGGGGCGCTCTCTCGTCCCCCCCCCTTCTTTTCCTGCGGCCTGCCAGGTTGCGTGCTCGGATAAGGGTCTGGTATGGATTTTTGGGTGGACCCCACAACATTTTTTTTTTTTTTTTATATATTTTGGTTCAGGGTTCCCCTGTGGGGAAATTCCATATGTTTTTATCAATGAACTTTTATGTATATTGCTGGACCGGCAATTCATTATAGCCGTAATTATAGTAGTTTTACATGACTTTTTTTCCTTTAGAAATGTAATTTTGCTGTCAGACTGTTCTAAACACGGGAAACATGCGCCCCTTTACAGGCATACTGTAGACACCCCCCAGGTATGAAATTTAAAGGAATATTACACTTTTATTGTTTCACTTTAAGCATTATTAAAATCACTGCTCCCGAAAAAACGGATGTTTTTAAAACTTTTTTTTTGCATTTCTCCCATAGACTTTTAAAGGGTGGTCCGCGGCTTTCGAATTTGCCACAAACACCCCAAATTGTTCGCTGTTCGGCAAACGGGCGAACAGCCAATGTTCGAGTCGAACTCATGTTCGACCCGAACATAAAGCCCATCCCTAATGATCACACTATACAAATCTTTAAATGCTGACTCGAGCATCGGGATTAAACTATTTAACCTAAGGTCTCTAAAAAAGACACGTGGCCACACAATGAAATTTGACGAAAAGGGCTTCAATCTTAAACTGTGTAAGGGGTTCTTTACTGTAAGAGCTGTAAGGGTGTGGAACTCCCTTTCACAGTTATTGGTGTTAGCGGAGAGTGTGGATAAACTCAGAGAACTTTTTGGATGTGTGTCTTAGTGCACATTGTACAAGGATATGGAAAATGGTAGTGATGTAAAACCTTACTTGCACACTTAGGTTAAGCTGGAGGGACCTTGCCAGCTGTGTATGTAACCCCAGCTTTTTGCCAAAGAGGCAAACTAAATGGCAAGATTTGGCTGCCCAAACCTCTGGCTGCTACCAGCCAGAAGCCATTCCTTTAATAGTGCTACCACCACTAAATCGCAGCTGTCCAATGGCTTGCTACAAATTGTATACAAGCTGGCGGGCATCCTGGGTGATGTTGTTAAAGTGGTAGTAAAGGCAGTACACTGACAGGCAGACTTTTTATAAAGGAAGAGACCATAGAGGTCGATTCTGTCATGGCCCCACCTGCCTGTCGGCGGGTAATGTGATCTGAGCCGCACATGCGCAGCTCAGACCACATTTACTGTGTGTGCCACGGCAATGGGAATCCCATACACATGCGCCGGAGTGACGTCACCTCGGCTTGGCCAATCAAGTGGACGAAAATATGAAACGTGGGAGAAGGACCGAGTGTTGTTGGAAGCTCCGGTGAGCGGGTAGAGCCCTGACAGCACATAACTGGAGGTCTCCATTTGTAGGCAAGTCTGTCATAATGTATTAGCGTGCAGTACATACTAGTATATCATGACTTAAAGTTGAACTACACTTCATCTGAGCACCACAAACCAAAAATGCTATCTAATTTATGTTTAATATTCAAAGCAATATTCTTTTTAAGGATGTTCCAGACAGTTGATTTAGCCACACCTAATGTTTTTGCTATCTCTCTGATGGGGTTGTTTTGTTTTTTCAGCCTAATGATGGCTTGCTTCACTGATAGTGACAGCTCTTTGGATCTCATATTGAGAATTGACAGCAACAGATTCCAAATGCAAATAGCACACTTGAAATTAACTCTGGACCTTTTATCTGCTCCTTGTAAATGGGATAATGAAGGAATAACACACACCTGGCCATGGAACAGCTCAGCAGCCAATTGTCCCATTACTTTTGGTCCCTTAAAAAGTGGGAGGCACATATACAAACTGTTGTAATTCCTACACCGTTCAACTGATTTGGATGTAGATACCCTCAAATTAAAGCTGAAATGTCTGCAGTTAAAGCACATTTTGTTCGTTTCATTTCAAATCCATTGTGGTGGTGTATAGAGCCAAAAAGATTAGAATTGTGTCGATGTCCCAATATTTATGGACCTGACTGTACCTTCTATTTACTAATCCTTGCAGCATAAGGATTAAAAATAGTCGATGATTGAGAGTGTCAAGTTCCGCTTTAAACCTGCAGAGGGACCATTTCTTTCAGCTTTCTTCTCGAGACTTTACAACCGCTTTAACCAGATATGCTCATGATGTTTTGATTGGTTCTCTAATCACAAGTATTTGATGGGTGTTTCATACATACAGTATTTAAGAGGATAGATTTTCTTTCAGAACACTACAATAATTCCTCCCGGCTGTGTTGGGCCATCTACTGCTTGTTTATACTTCGTTTTTAAATTCTTTTTTGTACAGGAAGTTGTTCATCTCAGAATGTAATTTTTAAATTGAACAACCTTTTTAGCAAATTTAAGTGTTTAGCTTTCTTTAGATGGCTGAATTTCTAGTAGGCTCTGGAGATGCCCTGGAGGTACTGAGAGAAGGGGGCTTTCATCCGGGATCATGTTGGTGTATCGGTATAATTCAGTGTGTCTGCAGGCATCTCCTATGTAAGAGGGATATTCGAGGTGCAGAACAAATCCTGCTTAGAACATTACTGTCCTTTGGTTGTAATGGCACATTAAGGGATCAACTTTTGGAAACTGATTTTGTTTCATTACCAGGGGGGCCTCTTCTAATTTACACCAGGGGGGGATGCGAAAGAGATTTGAGACTCCCAGAGGAGGTGGTAATGGCTGACACCCTAAAATGAAGATTTTGCTGTTAGAATGTTTATAAATATAGTGTTTGATACCATCCTTCATTGTTCACCCATAGTAAAACATCAAAGCAGAGTGAACTGATTCCAATAAAGAGCGATTTTAGGGAATCAGTAAAGCCAATCAGTGTGCTAGCTACTAACGCTATTCTGGCAAGGTCTAAAATGCCAATAAATGTAGCTTAAAATGTATGTTCAAATCAGCAATTCTGAGATGCAAAAAAATAATAAAGTTAAAAACTGTTTTCTGAAAAGTAAAAAAAAAAAAAAAAAAAAAACAACCCCATGCTTTATCAAATAAAATTTCCATCCCGTTGGAGTTTAGCTCTACTTTAAAGCTGAATTCTAGAATCCAAAAATGAAGTTTGCACAATGGTAAATATATATATAATATATAGTCAGCATTTCTGATCACCGCCACACCAGTCATATGATGATGCTGTAATGCTCTGGTGACCATATGTAAAATAAATAAATTGTGACAAAAAATGACAACTTCAAAAAAGTCACCATGCCTCTTACTAATTACCTCAGACTGTCTACTTTCAAAAAAAGGGGTCATTTGGGGGTATTTGTACTGTCCTGACATTTTAGGGCCTCAAGAAATTAGATAGACCATCTGTACATCTGGATTGATACATTTTCAAATATATACCATAATGTGTGAACTCTATAATTTTGCTACATATTAAAAATTATACACTGGTTTTGGTTATTTTTTACCAAAGAAATGTAGCAGAATACATTTTAGCATAAATTTTTGAAGAAAGATTATATATTTGAAAAAAACATTTATTTATTTTTTCAAGATATTCAATTTCTTTTCTTTTTTTAGCAAAATGTAAAAAAAAAAATAAACAGTGGTGATTAAATATCACCAAAGGAAATTTTGATCTGTTTAAAAAAAAAAATGATAAAAAAAATAATTTGGGTACAGTGTTGCAAGACTTCATAATTGTCATATAAAGTGTGACAGCTCTGAAAGCTGAAAATTGGCCTGGTCAGGAAGGGGGTGAAAGTGTTCCGGTATTGAAGTGGTTAAGTTCCTCTTTAACTCTTCCAGATCCGCGCTATAGCCAAATGACGGCTACAGCGCGGATCTACTTTGCCAAGAGGCCGTCAATAGACGTCCTCCCCTTTGCACGCGCGCCGTGATCAACAAGTCAATGAGACTCGGGTGATCACAGATCGGAGTAAGGGGTCGATCCTGGCCCCTTACCACGTGACAGCTGATCAAGTGATGTAAACAGAAGGATCGGTAATCGTTTTTTTTTTCTCCTCACGATGTCAGCGTGAGGAGAAAAAAAAGTCGTCTTCTGTGCAAGAGACATCGATCCCGAAGAGGAAGAGGCGAAGCCGCCTCATCTGTGCCAACCAATACTGCCTGCCAGTGCCCACAGTGCCAGCAATCAGTGACACCTATCAATGCCTGCGAGTATCACCTATCAATGCCCACCAGTGGTGCCAATCATTGCCTCCTCAGTGCCACCTAGCAGTGAGGCCTATCTGTGTCACCTACCAGTGCAGATCAGTGCCCATCACTGCCACCCTTCAGTGCCACCTATCTGTGCCCACCAGAGCCACCTCATCAGTGCCTGTCAGTGCAGCCTCATCAGCATACATCAATGAAGGAGAAAAATTACCGGTTTACAACATTTTTTAACAAAATATAGAACGGTTTTGTATTTTTAATTTTTTTTTTTAATTTTCGGTCTTTTTAAATTTTTTTTTTTTTTTTTTAACAAAAAATAAAAAACCCAGAGGTGATCAAATACCACCAAAAGAAAGGTCTATTTGTGGGAAAAAAATAACAATTTTATTTGGGTACAGTGTTGTATGACTGCGCAATTGTGGTTCAAAGAGTGACAGCGCTGAAAGTTGGTCTGGGCAGGAGGGGGGTTTCGGTGCCCAGTAAGCAACCACTTCAATACCAAGGACGTCATATGACGTCCTGGGCTTTGGGCGGCTATATCTGAATGATGCCTGTAGTTACAAACATCATTCAGATATTGCCGGTTTCAGCCGGCGAATCTCTACACCATAGGAACGATCATAGGGGCCGTTCCGCCGCTTGTTTGTTCCTATGGGAGGCGAGAGGGGACGTCCCCCCCCCTTCTGCCGCCCTCCGGTGCCTGCTCCGACTCACCAATACGATCCGTGAGGCGGAGAGTGGATCCGCCGGCGCCGGATGTAGATCATAGAGATTTCCGGCGGACCAGATGGTCCCCGGAGTCTCTATGATCGTCGGAGGCCGGGCGCGATGTTATGACGTCACGCCCAGCCTCTCCATTCAAAAAAACGGCGCCGCTTCGGCTTGGAAGCGGTGATCGTTTTATTTTTTTTTTTCTTATTTCAGGCTTCCCAGCCTAGTGGTGAGATATGGGGTCTTATTGACCCCATATCTCACTATTAAGAGCACCTGTCATGTTATATTGCTATTACAAGGGATGTTTACATTCCTTGTAAGAGGAATAAAAGTGATCAATTTTTTTTTTTTTCAAAAAAGTGTCAAAATAAAAAAAAAATATATATAATTAACAATAAAAAAAAAAAAAAATTTTTAAAGCGCCGCTGTCCCCGTGTGCTCGCACGCAGAAGCGAACGCATACGTAAGTCCCGCCCACATATGAAAACGGTGTTCAAACCATACATGTGAGGTATCGCCGCGAACGTTGGAGCGAGAGCAATAATTTTGGCCCTAGGCCTCCTCCGTAACTCAAAACATGTAACCAGTAAAAAAATTTCAAGCATCGCCTATGGGGATTTTTAAGTACCGAACATTGGCGCCATTCCACGAGCGTGTGCAATTTTGAAGCATGACATGTTAGGTATCTATTTACTCGGCGTAACTTCATCTTTCACAAAATGCAAAAACATTGGGCTAACTTTACTGTTTTGTTTTTTTTTTTTTAAACACAAAACAGTTTTTTTCCCCCAAAAAAACGCGTTCGAAAAATTCCTGCGCAAATACTGTGTGAGATAAAAAGTTGCAACAACCGCCATTGTATTCTCTAGGGTCTTTGCTAAAAAACATATATAATGTTTGGGGGTTCTATGTAATTTTCTAGCAAAAAAATAATGATATTTACATGTAGGAGCAAAGTGTCAGAATTGGCCCGGTATTGAAGCGGTTAATATTTCAGTCTTGCAATGTCCTGTAATGTTCTTGCTTTTAGTTTGACCAGTCAGCTTCCTGCGGGTTGTCTTGTGCTCCAGTCTGCACACGGTTAATCTGATAAATTCGGTCGGACCTCGTCTGCGAAACGGGTTGGCTTTGCATGCAATGAACTTATTACATCTACTCTTAACATTTGTCATTTGTGACGTGCCAGCAGAGGAATTCATATGACATGGTCTCGTGAATAGTTTCTTAATTATAAAGCCTATACAGTAGCTTCATAGTTTTCCGCTTCCTGGCATGTATGTGTACAAACGGATTTTACTCTATGTATAATTTTTATCCTTTACATATGACCGCGCAGAAAGAGAAATATTTCGAAAATTTCTATCTGACATTATGGTACTTTTGTATTTTGTAGTAAAGGGATCTTAAAATGAAGTAGAACCTCCAGCCTTCTACAGGCCTATATTGGCGGTAGGCCTGTAAGTGGGTTTTAAAGCTAAACTCCAGGTAGATAATAAAAGACACACATTTATGCAGCATGTACATAGTTTAACCACTTCCTGACCGTAGGACTTCCTTTGGTTGGGGTGGTTATACCGAGATGATGCCTGTCAGGTTAGTTAAACAGCGATATCAGAACCGATTCAATCATACAGTTTATAGTGTACATAGATTTGCAAAACAATGAGCTAAAGGAATAATCCTAAATTTTGTTTCTTCTCATGGTTACTGTGAAATTGTATGAATGCATCAATGCAGTGCATGTTATCTCAGCTTGCAGAGCTTGGATTCATTGAATGATTTTACCAGAAATGTAAATATTACAGAATATACTGCCTCATGCTGCATAACTAAGCTCCATTGCTGAATAAACAAAATTATTAATGTATCTTAAATAGAGAACTATTTAGGTTTTTACCCCAAAAGCATTTTTATTAAAATTTGATAAAAATAAAAAAAAATCTGCTTTAAATAAAAAAAAATCAGATTTGATTTTTCTTTTTGTTTCTTTTTTTTTTTTTTTTTTTTAAATCATTGATTTTTATATTTTTAAATCATTGATTTCTGTCCACCCTGTCTGCAGTTACAAGTATCATCCCGGAATCTTTTTTTTTTTTTTTTAGCCAGCTATTCCCTATTTTGTAAAAGCTATTCTAGCGGCTTATAGGCCACTGGATTGCTTTTAGAGATAGTCGTCCCCCATCTGCTGCCCACCAGTGCCTCCCTGGGCTCTCCCTTGTGATTGAAGAGCCCGGGATCTGATCCAGGCACTTCTTCCGGGTTATCACAGAGCCAGCTGTGGACCAGATGGTCCCCGGCCATCTCTATGTTCCTGGGAGGCCGGAAGTGACGCTATGACGTCGCTTCCGGCCTCCCAGGAACATAGAGATGGCCGGGGGACCATCTGGTCTTGGCAGATTTGGCTAAGCGCCCCTGTCCCCCCCCCCCCCCCCGTACTCGCACACAGAAGTGAACACATATGTAGGTCACGCCCGCATAGGTAAAAAAGTGTTTGCACCACACATGTAAGGTATCCCCCCCCCCAGAGCAATAATTCTAATACTAGACCTCCTCTGTAACTATAAACTGGTAACCTGTAAAAAAAAAAAAAAATGTGAAAGCATATTGAGATTTTTAAGTACCATTCCACACGCGTGCGCAGTTTTAAAGCGTGACATGTTAGATATCTATTTATTCGATGTAACATCATCTTTGATATTCTAACAAAAAGTTGGGTTACACAAACACTATTTTATTCTGTAGGGCTTCTGCTTAATAAATAATAAAATAATAAAAACATATAATATTTGGGGGTTCTGAGTAATTTTCGATCAAAAAAACATGATTTTTTTTCCATGTAGGAGAGAAATGCCAGAATTGGTTTGGGCTAGAAGTGGTTAATAAATCTGGCTTGTTATCAAAATTGGAAATTCCTGTACAACAGAGCTCAGACTGGGAGACGAATGAGCTGCACAAGCAGCCAGTTAGTTGTGCTGCTCATTTGCTGAGGAATTTGCTGAAAGAAGGAAAGAGCAGAGTGACAGAGTTGAGCTCATTATTATTATACAGGATTTATATAGCGCCGACAGTTTACGCAGCGCTTTATCAGCCTGTGGATTCTCCTGCTATTATCCAATCACAGGGGAGGCACAAGTCCTGTAAGTATTACTGCACTGCAGCATGATCTTCTGCCTTGTCAGATATATATGACAGCGTTATGTGACAGAACTGTGTAAATCCCAGGACTAGATGGACAGAACTACAAATCATTTGACAGGTAATACAGCTCCGTTATATGTACTGTAGATCATTTATGTACGTAGCTGTTTAATGCAAAAACTAATAAATCTGCGCCAATTGTGAGAAAAAAAAAAGCTGTTGTGCACACTGTCCAGACACTTGATATATAAGAAATACTATACAAATAGTGCAGTGCTAAAGTTGAAGAAAATATATAAAACATGTAGTAAACGTGTATTTGATATTCAGAAGACTTGGTAAAAGTATAGTCCCAGAAATATGTTCCAAGCAGGATAGAGCAGGTGTCGCCAGCCAAACCACATATTGTGCATATCAGAGATCATGTGACCCCCCCATGCAATCCACATAGTGTGATCTCATTTTAAAAAACAATTTATTTAAAAAGACGAACACTCTCATAAGTAGCAACAACAAGAGCATGTAAACGCTGAAAGGTCATTCCTCCAGGAATGCAAGAGAGCAAGAGCAAGGCCGACTGTCAATCACGCATGCATAGTAGTGTGTGTGCTTTGCTCCGCCATACGTGCTTTGTCACATGTGACGTCATCAAGGGGACCTTACTTAACGGTTTGCCTGGAGTTTAGCTTTAAAGTAGAACTTTGGAATAAGAAAATATTGTCTTAATACAAGAGTCGTGTATTCTTCCATGAATCTTGGTGTGTATTTCTTCTGTGCAGTCCTCCAGCGTGAAATTTTGCCATGGTGCTGGAGATTCCTATTATTAAAGTGGTTGTAAAGGCACAAGGTTTTTTTACCATCATGCATTCTAAGATAAAGAAACCTGTGTGCAGCAGCTCCCCCCCCCCACTCCTCCCCTAATACTTTCCTGAGCCCCCTCTCGATCCAGCGATGTCCATGAAACCTTGGCTCTTGGGACTCGCACTCCTGATTGGCTTTTGCCACCAGCTCCTGCTGCTGTCAATCACAGCCAGTGAGCCAATCAGGAGACTAATCTGAATGGTCACACAGAACCGTGGCTTGGGAGCACGCCTGCTTGGGTACCCTCAGAGCAAGCTGCTTGCTGCGGGGGGCACCCAACGGAAGGGAGGGGCCAGGAGCGCAGGCGAAGCACCCGAAAAGAGGAGGATCTGGGCTGCTCTATGCAAAACCACTGTACAGAGCAGGTAGGTATAACATGTTTGGTATTTAAATGTAAAAAAAAAAAGGGGGAGAGTTAGTAATGCTTTAAGACCGGTAACTGCTACACTCTCTACTTGTGTAGAGTGACTGGTCTTGTACTGCACGTTGATGACATCACCTCTACATTAAAAAAAACTCTTCAGTGTTAGTTCACCTTTTAATTATTTTCTGAAAAGACGAACTTAGCCTTTAAAGCAAGACTTCCGATTGGTTACTGCATTGCATACAGCCTTTGCTCCTTCCAATGCATTATTGAACACGTCTGTCAGTGCAGTCATAGAGCAGTTGATGCAGACCATAAAATGTAATAGTATGTGCCTAAGGGATGGTTGTCAATTAATTTCCTTTCTGGGGAAAAGCGATCTGTCTGTTGCTCATCTGCTTTGCGTTTCCCTTGTTAAACGTGGAAGCGAAGTTTGCATTAGAGGAGTCGTCACCCAGCTTCTATACAGATGTGATCTTACATTTCAGCAGTGGCAGTAAGTGGGAGATGACCTCACGCTCAAGAGGCCCTTTTTTCTGCTGTAGTTCTGATTTAATATTTTAATATTAGCCTTTGGTGTAGCAGAAAGCAGTAACGAACGCATCCCGACTAGTAATGGCCTCTGCTTGCTGTGCTGCTTTTACCATGTAACCATTATGAAAGACCCCCTGCTATTTTCTGAACACATTGGGGGGAGATTTACTAAAACTGGTGCACACAGAATCTGGTGCAGCTGTGCATTGTAACCAATCAGCTTCTAACTTCAGCGTGTTCAATTAAGCTTTGACAATAAAACCTGGAATTTGATTGGTTATTATGCACAGCTGCATCAGATTTTGTGTGCACCAGTTTTAGTAAATCTCCCCCAATGTGTCTTACCCCCAAAACAAGCATTTCATGTATTGCAGCTTAAGACCCCTTTAACACCAAGGCGCTTCAAAAACGTCCTAAAAACGCCATAGCGTTATTGCAGTGTTTTTACAGCATTTTAGGGGCGCTAGCGGTAAAATTAACGCAACGCTGTAGGCGTTTTAACAACGTTTTTCAAGCTTTTTTGAAGCATCGGCGTCAAAGAACAGCTCCACCTCCCTACATCACTTCCTGTGTACTTCCTGGTATCTTGTTGAGGTGAAAGAGGGTAAATAAAGAAGATGGAGTTCATGCAGCTGTTTTTGTTATTTGTGCTACTCTATTGGGAGCATATCCACCAACAGAGGCAGCACCATCGCTATTGGGTTCATCCCATCCTCCAAGCGCACACCTCAATTGGACAATTTGCATTGCTATACGAGGATTGAGAGTGCACCCAGACAAGTTCAAAAATTATACTCGGATGAGCATTGCAAGGTAAGTATCTATATCCTAATCCCACTCCCACATCCCTAACCCCGCTCTCACTAGTCCCAAATCCCTAACCTTAACCCTAATCCCACTTCCACTAGTCCCCAAAACCAGAACCCTAATCCCACTTCCACTAGTCCCCAAAACCAGAACCCTAATCCCGCTCCCACTAGTTCCAAATCCCTTTGATGGTCTGTTTAATCATTCTGACCTTCCCACAATTTCAGTCCTGTTGTTGTAGATCTCTCTTTTCTGCTTGCAATGTTTACCTTTTTGTGAGATCATGTGACTTTTCTACAGCTCAGGGCGGATCATAGGCGTTTTTCAGGCGTTTTTACAGTGTTTTCATTTCAATGGAGAGGGGCGTTTTTGAAGAGCTTTTTTTCAACGCCCAAAAGTTGCTCCAAAGATGCTGCTTGCAGGACTTTTCTCAACGCCCCGCCAGCGCAACGCCTCAGTGTGAAAGGGTCCATTGAGATGCATGGGGAGCGTATTATGAGCGTTTTATGAGCGTTATTTTTAGCGCTAAAACGATGCAAAAACGCCTTGGTGTGAAAGGGGTCTAAAGAAAAATTCCAGGTATGGATATTTTATACATAGTTACTTTGGACCAATGTGACTATGTACTATATATACCATACCTGACCACTGTCCCTGGAAGCTGGAAATCACTCGAGTGATCTCCACCACCTTCCCGGGTCCTGTACTGAGTGGCTGCCCTGCTGCCATAAGTAGAGATCACTGGTGAAGCGTCGTCGTCTTCAGTGATCTCCAGCTTCCAGAGTCATTGGCCAGGTATGGTACAGTATATACATCAGTACATTGCTCCAAGGTAGACCAATGCAACTATGTATAAAATATCCATATCTGGAATTCTTCTTTAGGGCCTCTTCAATGTGGGGGTGGGGTCTATTATTTATATTTTTTTCTTTTGTTGCTAAACACAATTTTTTTTTCTAATTGCATATTGGTGATGTACATTGGGATTTATAGATATAATACAGAGGAAGAGTGATACTATATTGGTCTAAGGACGCACATTACTGTGCTACACAGAAATGCAATAGTCTTCAGAGTTTAACGAGCAGAGGGTCAAGAGGGAGCAAACTGGCCGTCAACATCTTGCTATATCTAGTGATTTGTACAACTCTCTGTTCCATAACATTGCAATGCTCTTTTATTACAATGGAGTAGTTCTTTGTACTCTGCTGAGCACCATTTTGGGCTATAGAACCCTGGTGCCCTTCAACCTTCAGCCCAGGAGATGCATGTAGACATTTGGCACTTTTTGTGTGTCCCTCAGGGTCCCTGCAGACAGTAATCTATATTGCCCTATTATAGTACTAATTTTCTAACAATCTCATGTAATGTCTTCAGTCTATGACTGTCTCCTGAATCATGTCCCAAGTCTCCAACAGCTCCTATTACATGTTCAGTCTCTGAAAGTCTCCTGCAGCATGTCCGTGGCCTCTGACCATCTACTGTACCATATCAGCAGTCTCTGACCATCTCCTGTATCATGTCTCCAGTACCTCACTATCTCCTGTGCCATATCGGCAGTCTCTGACCATCTCCTGTGCCATATCGGCAGTCTCTGGCCATCTCCTGTGCCATATCGGCAGTCTCTGGCCATCTCCTGTGCCATATCGGTAGTCTCTGGCCATCTCCTGTGCCATATCGGCAGTCTCTGGCCATCTCCTGTGCCATATCGGCAGTCTCTGGCCATCTCCTGTGCCATATCGGCAGGCTCTGGCCATCTCCTGTGCCATATCGGCAGGCTCTGGCCATCTCCTGTGCCATATCGGCAGGCTCTGGCCATCTCCTGTGCCATATCGGCAGGCTCTGGCCATCTCCTGTGCCATATCGGCAGGCTCTGGCCATCTCCTGTGCCATATCGGCAGTCTCTCATACTGAATATTCACTGAATATTATGTGCATCCCTTTGGTGGTGTCAAGGGCAGCACTTAAGGCCCCCTACTTTGAGAAAGTTGACCACCACAAAGGAGGAAAGGAGCACTATCTTTATCTCAGACGTATAAAGTTTTAACAACTCTTGCAAATGTTTTACATTTATCTATAGATTTTAATTTGGCAAAATGATTTAAAATACTTACAGTAGACTTTTTTTGTTTACTGTCCATTTTAACAAAGTGCAGTGATAATTACTGAAGTGTTCACATGCTTTTAATTTCATATGAACCAGTTTCCATCTGATTGACGTCAAACTCCTGAGAAGTTTTATTTTGGGTGCTGTGATTTGGGTGTCATTTCAGTGTAGTTTTGTTGCACAATTTTTTCTTAGAGCTTCCACAAAGGCTGAATTGTTGAGCTTCTGTGATATTAAATGTTTTTTATGCGGTGATATTTGGATACTTTGTTCTGCTCTAGATACTCCACAAAGAACTGCTAAAAAATTGGTTAGTAAAAGTGTTAAGCTCAGTTTATTTCCGTCTTTATTTTGTTGCAAAAATTTTGTGTTACTAACTTTGCGTAAGACCATTGTAAACTTTTGCAATGTCTGTATATCACGTCTACTGCCCTGGTCTTCTGATACCAGAGTACTGCTCCCTAAGACTGAGTAGTTTACTTTCTATGCTAGAATCACCATTGAGATATTTGTATATTGCTGTCATACAAGGGGTCTTCAAAAAGTCTCTGCAAAGTTCGGAAACTTTTTGAAGAACCCTCGTATCTCCCCTAGCATCTCTCAGGGTGATTATGGTTATTACTTGTAGTCCTTCCTCATAACCGAGGTCCTCCAGTTCCCTTTTTAGCTTTGTTGCTCTTCTCTGGACTCTCTCCAGCTCCACCACGTCCTTCCTGAGGACTGGTGATCAGAACTGGAGGGCATACTCATGATGTGACCAGACCAGAGTTTTGTAAAGCGGTAAAATTATAGTCTTATCTTTGGTAGATAACCTTTTTTAATGTATGCTAATATTCTGTTAGCTTTTCTTGCTGCACCTTGGCATTGCATGTCATTACTGAGTCTGCGATCTACTAGGACCCCCAGGTCCTTTTCCATCCTCAAAGCCCTCAAAGGTTCTCCCGCTTGTGAGTAATTTGCATTCATATTTTTATCCCCCATGTGCCGTTATTTTCCATTTTTCAGTACTAAACCTCATTTGCCATTTAGTTGCCCACCCCCTTTTTTTTTTTTTTTGAGGTCTTCTTGTAAAGTTTCTACATCTTCCTGTGCAGTTATTACCCTGCTTAGCTTTGTATTGTCAGCAAACACTGAGATTAAGCTATTTATATCAACCTTTATCATTTATGAATACACTAATCAGAATTCAGATGAACAATTGGCTTTTGTTGAACAGAGCAATGCTAGCATGGTCATACACTGCTCAAATTTCTTCTGCATCAGCAGGAATTGGCCAAAATTGTAGCAGTGTATGGACAGCTTTAGACCCTTTTTGTGCTACCTTTTGATACAGTTGACCACCCTCTCCTCAAAAATTTCTTGGCATCCAAGACTATTTTTCCCTCCTTCAGCTTCAATGTCACCTGCAGTCTCCACCAATGTTTTGTCTTGAAGCCTCTTCTATTGTCTGCATACAACTCAAGGATTTTTTTTCTTAAATACCAAACATGTCATACTTGCCTGCTCTGTGCAGTGGTTTTGCACAGAGCAGCCCTTATCCTCTTCTTCCTTTGGGTTCCCCGCCAGCATCCTGGGCACCCCCTTGCTGAGTGCCCCCATAGCAAGCTGCTTGTCGTGGGGGCACTCGTGCACGTTAGCTCCCGAACCAGGTCTCTGTGTCTTATACCCCGCCCCATGCTCCCTTCTCACTGGCTGTGGTTTACAGCAGTGGGAGCCAATGTCTCCTGTTGCTGCATCTAAGCCGATGAGGAGTGAAAGACCCAGGAGAACCTCAGCTCACGTGTACATCGCTGGATCAAGATTGAGCTTAGATAAGTATTAGATGGGGTTAAGGGGGGAGATCTGCACATTGAAAGTTTTTTTTTTTTTTTTTTTTTTTTTTCCTTCATGTATATGATTTGGTTTATAAGTACAGTCTTCAGGTTACTCCACCAATTCCACAAACTTCTAGTTGTCTTAACTTCTTACCAATTCCACCGATGTCCCATGATTCAAAGCACCATCATGCATGCACCCAATCTAGTCTTCTCTGGCTGCTTGTGAATATCCCCACAGGTAGCAAAGGTTTGTGGTCTCTCTCCTGGGAGCATAGGGAGCCACCCAAGAAGCGGTATTCTGGGGCACCGATCTTCTCACCGCCTGAATTGAGAAGAAAAAAAAAGATTTTAAAGAGAGTGAGTGTTTCCGCTTCAGGTGCTGTAACTGCTATTAAAATATTTGGGTTTTATGACACTTTAAAGTGGTTGTAAACCTTAGACATGAAATCTGTACAAAGCATATCCCTCTATAGTGTGTACTTGTCTCGCTTAACCACTTAAAGACCAGCCTCGTTTTGGATTTTAGGTGTTTACAAGTTTAAAACAGGTTTTTTTGCTAGAAAATTACTTAGAACCCCCAAACATTATATATTGTTTTTTTTTCTAACATCCTAGAGAATACAATAGCGGTCATTGCAATACTTTTTTTTGCACCGTATTTGCGCAGCGGTCTTCTAAGCGCACTTTTTTTGGAAAAAATTCACTTTTTTGAAAAAAAAAATAAGACAACAGTAAAGTTAGCACAATTTTTTTTTACATTGTGAAATATAATGTTACGCCAAGTAAATTGATACCCAACATGTCACGCTTCAAAATTGCGCCCGCTCGTGGAATAGCGTCAAACTTTTACCCTTAAAAATCTCCATAGGCGACGTTTAAAAAAATTCTACAGATTGCATGTTTTGCGTTACAGAGGAGGTCTAGGGCTAGAATTATTGCTCTCACTCTACCGGTCGCGGCGATACCTCACATGTGTGGTTTTACCACCGTTTTCATATGCGGGCGCTACTCACGTATGCGTTCGCTTCTGCGTGCGAGCTCGTCGGGACAGGGCGCTTTAAAAAATTTTTTTTTTTTTTTTATTATTTATTTTATTTTATTTATTTTTTCACTGTTTTTAAAAAAAAAAAAATTTGGATCACTTTTATTCCTATTACAAGGAATGTAAACATCCCTTGTAATAGAAAAAAGCATGACAGGTCCTCTTAAATATGAGACCCGGGGTCAAAAAGTCCTCAGATCTCATATTTAGACTAAAATGCAAAAAAAAAAAAAAAAAAAGTCGTTTAAAAAAATGACACTAAAAAAATTTGTGCCTTTAAGAGAGTGGGCGGAGCCGTCGTAATGACGTCGCTCCGGCCGTCACATGGTATGGAGACGGGTAGGCGCCATCTTGGCCTCACTTGTCTCCATACCTCAGCAGGGAAAGGACCCGATCGCCTCCGCCGCTACCGACGGCTCCGGTAAGCGGCGGAGGGTGCGGGAGAGCGGCGGGAGGGGGGGTGGCACCTCTCCCGCCACCGATAACGGTGATCTCGCGGCGAACCCGCCGCTGAGACCACCATTATCATGTACAGAATCGCTCACTGAAAAGATGGATATCTCGGTTGTGGCAGCAGCTGCTGCCGTTACCGAGATATCCATCTTCAAAAAAATGACGTATATATACAGTGAGCGGGAACAAAGTGTTGTTTCCGTTTTGCTGTTTTGTTCCTCTGCTGTCCGCATGAGTCACTTCTGACAAGTTTTCTTGACACCAAGAGAAAAAAAGGTAACGGGAGGAGCTGCAGCACACAGCCGCAGATAAACTGGTACAACGTATGTAGGAGGATTTGTTTAATCTCTGTGTATCACCTGAAGCCAGTCACTTCACTGGGTATATGTCACTTTAAGGTATCGTTCAAATTTTGTTCAGTCTGGTGCTTGATAGGCAGATACACTATATTACCAAAAGTATTGGGACGCTTGCCTTTATATGCACATAAACTTTAATGGCATCCCACTCTTAGTTCAATATGGAGTTGGCCCACCCTTTGCAGCTATAACAGCTTCAATTCTTCTGGGAAGGCTGTCCACAAAGTTTAGGAGTGTGTCTATGGGAATGTTTGACCATTTTTTCAGAAGCGCATTTGTGAGGTCAGGCACTGATGTGGTCGAGAAGGTCTGGTTTTCAGTCTCCACTCTAATTCATCCCAAAGATGTTCTATCGGGTTGAGCACCAAACTCACTCATCCATATCTTTATGGACCTTGCTTTGTGCACTGGTGTGCAGTCATGTTGGAACAGGAAGGGGCCGTCCCCAAACTGTTCCCACAAAGTTGGGAACATGAAATTATCCAAAATGTCTTGGTATGCTGATGCTTTAAGAGTTCCCTTCACTGGAACTAAGGGGCCAAGCCCAACCCCTGAAAAACAAGCCCACACCATAATCCTCCCTCCGCCAAATTTATTTAGGCCAGTATACAAATCAAGGTCCATAAAGACATGGATGAGCGAGTTTGGGGTGGAGGAACTTTACTGGCCTGCACACAGTCCTGACCTCAACCCAGTAGAACACCTTTGGGATGACTTAGAGTGGAGACTGCGAGCCAGGCCTTCCTGTCCACATCAGTGCCTGACCTCACAAATGCGCTTCTGGAAGAATGGTCAAACCTCCTCATAGACACCCTCCTAAACCTTGTGGACAACCTTCCCAGAAGAGTTGAAGCTGTTATAGCTGCAAAGGGTGGGCCAACTCCATATTGAACCCTACAGACTAAGACTGGGATGCCATTAAAGTTCATGTGCATGTAAAGGCAAGTGTCCCAATACTTTTGGTAATATAGTGTGTGTAGGTGACAGTAAAATAAGCACATTGTCTCACCATTCCAAACTCATGAAAGCTGAAATCTGCCTGCACTTTGCACATTATCTTATATCTGCCTTGTTGAATAAGTCCTCAGATGCTCTCTTTTAGAATGTGAATGATCTAATTTTTATTTTTGTGTTTTTAAAAAAAAGTATTACCACTGTATCTTCATCAATTCAAACAGATGTTTTAATTTGTTTAGTAAAGCGCCCATGTGAATGTGAGTGAATTCGGACATTATGAAGTGTGGGGCTCTTGGCATTCAAAAGGGAAAAAAAAGCTGTACATTTATTTTTTATTTATTTATGATTGGATGCCAAGTATGCAGTTTCCCAATCACAAAGTGACTTTAAGTGTACACTCTTCTTTGTTCTGGTACAATGTCATTCATCCTTCTAGCACTTAGTACATTTATTTTAATTGTTCTTTCCAATGATAGGCTCTCACATCAATTTTTTTTACCATGATACTTTCATTTTTTTTGCTTTGCGGTTAAACTATAAAATGTGGAACTAATCTCCTGTAGTACAGGGGTGATTTTTGTGTCTTTCAGTATTAGGAAGATCACAGTTTTCTGCTGCATGATAATAGCTACTGATCTCGAAAGACATTTCAGTATTATTCCCAAAACCAAAACTGTAATATATTGCAGCTTACCAAGCATTAGATGTGGTGGCTGCATTTTCTTTGGCTTTTTCCCCCCTCTGTTTTCATCTGGTGATCTGGCCAGTAACACACCACTTGTATTTGTACAACACAACTCTGGAGTAATGAGCACAGGAGTCACAGCAGAGAGCAGCATTGGCAATCGGGGGAGGGAGTATTATAGTGTTACTAAACCAGTAAAATCAGTCTGTATTTGCTGTATAGCAGGGATATACAATTAGTGGACCTCCAGCTGTTGCAAAACTAAAAGTCCCATCATGCCTCTGCCTCTGGGTGTCATACTTGTGGCTGTCAGAGTCTTGTTATGCTTCATGGGACTTGTAGTTCTGCAACAGCTGGAGGTCCACTAATTGCATATCCCTGCTGTATAGCATGCTTGTTATACTTACTGTGGAACCTATAGGGTTATTGCTCTGCATTATGTGAAAAGACTGGATGATTCTGTATGCACAGATCCTCCTCTTCTTCCACTGACTCCAGAACAGGTCTGGATAGTACAGAACCTTTGGAGTCAGGCTGCACATGCTCAGTTTGGTGTGTATTGCTAGAGAGTTTTTTCGTTCTTGGGATCAGCACAGGGCCAGTTGGCACTGTCCAGACAGAGGGTCAGGGGTCCTGGATCCTGATTGGACAGCTCAGTGCAGTATAAAAACTCCTCCTACAAGCTTTAACCAGACACTGATAGAAGTCACAAGACTGCTATATACTGCTGATGGGAAAAGGTATTTAGCAGTGTATATTTACTAAAATAATTGCATTTTCATGTTCTGTGTACTATGGAAGATCAAATATAATGAATAGCGAGTCCTGGGTTTAGTAACACTTGACCCAGACCCATTACAAATTCCCTTTTTAAGATTCCTACATGTATGTTTACTACAGAGGTGAAGGGGGGACACAGACCTATAACGGCCTGTGTAAATCATGTGATTAGACGCGGGAAGGAGAGATAACACGGTCAGTAGATGTTTCGGAGTCTGATGATCTGGAAGACTGTAGATATTGATACTGCATGCTTTCTACAAAGGAAGTCATTGCGTGCAGGAATAGATTTGGCATGCTTTGGGGACACTTCCTCCCCCTGTTCTTTCATCATTGGAATTCTACTTTTAGAATCTTCTGAAAGGTTCAGTTTTCTGCTTTGAATGATTTATGCTCCTCTTTCCCTGCTAAAAAAAAAAAAAAAAAAAAAAAAAGGAAGCTTCGGGCGTTCCATGTTCAGAATGCCATCACAGATCCATTCATGTAGCCATCAGCTTTGTAAACCTTTCCATGTTCTCCTTGTCACATTGAAGTTATCAGCAAAAGCTTATTAAAATTCATTTTAGAGAAGCTACAGAGGGAATGCTAGTGTTAACTAATGCTAGATGAACTCCAGTCAGATATAAAGGTCAAAAATAGTTTCAGAGCTATAATTATGAATATATCATTAAGGCAATGTGAGTAGTTATATTTAATAAGCTCCTTGCAGTCTCTATACAATTAGAGTGTGAAGAAGCGGTAGAAAGAGCCAAAAAATGAATCTGCTGACAAGAAGTATGTTGATAGAAGAGAGCAGAATGGCAAAAAGATGAGCTCATCACTGTACTGCTTCTCCTTTCATTGTCCAGTCATAGGCTGGGGGCGGGTCCAGGGTGACCTGGTCTTTGACGAAGAAGGGTTAAATTATGCTGGCCATCAGATTGAGAACATCTAGTAGTATAAAGCAAGTACAGCCGTGGCCAATGAATAATACAAATATTACTTTTCACAAAAGTCTGCTGCCTCAGTTTGTATGATGGCAATTTGCATATACTCCAGAATGTTATAAAGAGTGATCAGATGAATTCCCATTAATTTGCCATAAAAATGAACTTAAACCTATAAAAAACATTTCAATTGCATTTGTGAAGAAGGCTTCAGGGCGCCCAAGAAAGTCCAGCAAGCGCCAGAACGTCTCCTACAGTTGAATCGGCTGCGGGATCGGGGCACCTCCAGTGCAGAGCTTGCTCAGGAATGGCAGCAGGCAGGTATGAGGGCATCTACACGCACAGTGAGAAGACTTTTATAGAATGGACTGGTGTCAAGAAGGGCAAAGAAGCCATTTCTCTCCAGGAAAAACATCAGGGACAGACTGATATTCTGCAAAAGGTACAGGGATTGGACTGCTGAGGACTGGAGTAAAGTAATTTTCTCTAAAGAATCCCCTTTCCGATTGTTTGGGGCATCCAGAAAAAACCTTGTCCGGAGAAGAAAAGCTGAGTGCTACCATTTGTCCTTTTTGTCAGGCCAACAGTAAAGCATTCTGAGACCATTCATGTCTGGGGTTGCTTCTCAGCCAAGGGAGTGGGCCAAGAACACAATTTTGCCTAAGAACACAGCCATGAATAAAGAATGGTACAAAAACATCCTCCAAGAGCAATTTCTCCCAACCATCCAAGAACAGTTTGGTGACAGCATGATGGTGCACCTTACCATAAGATGAAAGTGATAACTAAGCGGCTTAGGGAACAAAACATTGAAATTTTGAGGAAACTCCCCAGGACTTGATCCCATTGAGAATCTGTGGTCAATCCTTTGAGGCAGGTGAACAAAAAAAAAAAAAAAAACACTAATTCTGACAAACTCCAAGCAGTGATTATACTAGAATGGGCTGCCATCAGTCAAGACGTGGCCCAGAAGTTGATTGACAGCATGCCAGGGCGAATTGCAGAGGTCTTGAAATAGAAGGGTCAACACTGCAAATTATTGACTCTTTGCATAAACGTAATGTAATTGTCAATAAAAGCCTTTGACACTTTTGAAATGCTTGTAATTATACTTCAGTACACCATAGTAACATCTGACAAAAAGATTTAAAAACATTGAAGCAGCTTCCTTTGTGAAAAATATTTGTGTCATTCTCAAAAGTTTTGGCCACGGCTGTAGTTTGGAAGGGTGCAGCTCTGGATTAAAGGGGAATATTTCAGCAAAGGTTTATTTTTTTGCTTCACAGTTGAATTCTGGCAGGTTCAGTTTTTTTTTTTTTTTTTTTAACTTGATTACTTCTAACAAAACACGTGATGTGTCCTAGAAGGCTGCAGGCAAAGAGGGGGTCGTACTTTCGCTTGATTGTCTATGCGATCCAAGCGAAAGTAGAAGTGGTTTCCTATCAAAACTAAGTACCTGTATTTAATTTTAATACAAATGATTGAAATAGAAAACCTACATCTTTTTTTTTACAAAATGAATGCTAAGTATTTCTAAAGAGGCCCCACAATACATTTGTCCTTTGTGAAATTTCAAGTTTGCATGCTTTAAATGTCAAGGTATTGTTGGCTCTTGGATTGCAATCTGCTTTGAAAAACAAACCTTTTGCAGTATCTGCTAGAAGTTTTATGTGGGCAGTGGGCACAGGTTTGCCTTAAACTATAAGGGCTCATTTAGATGGGTGCAGAGCTGCTGGCAGATGCGTGTGCACCCACCTTGGAGCTACATGGACACAATCGCATGTCAGTGTTTGACATGCGGGCAGGAATAGGTGTACAGATCTGAATGTACAGGCTGTGTGTATCGATCTATGCACCCCACTCCTACTCACATGTCAGACTTTGACATGTGATTGTGTCTGTGCAGCTGCTGCTTGTGCATGCACCTCTGTGGGCTGCTTGCACGCAGTTCCCAGGCCCCTACATTCACACAGACAAGATGGATAAAGGAATCCCAAACCCCCCCACACACACAAGTTGGGACATTGTTGTACTCTTGACAGCTGAACCCGCCACTGTCAGAAAACATTGGCCAGCAACTGCAGGCAGTTGGCTTGGCCGCAGCCGCTGAGCGAGTAAGATTTTCCAACTTGTGGGTATAAAAGAAGTCAATCAAGTAATCAACTTTTGTCGAGAGAGACAGCTTAATTGGCTCAGAGTGCACCTACTCCCCACTCTTACTTTTACAGAGGTACAAATGTCTGATAAACATAAGTGCGGTCGACATGGTCAACTGACCGAAAGAGACAAAAAAACATTGTGCAGGATTGTGACCTGGAATAAGAATACAACTGCTTTAAAAGTGATTACAGAGATCACTCTGTCGTCCATACCCAGTGTCCACAAAAACTGTGTGGAGGGACATCAATAAGCAAAACATGCACGGACGAGCTGCAATTGCTATCTACTAGTGACCGATATTAATGCTCAGAAGAGGAGAGAATGGTGCAGCACCCAAAAATCATGGACTATCAGTCAATGGAAGACTGTAATCTGGTCCGATGAATCGAGCTTTACACTGTTCCCAACCACCAGGCGTGTTTGTGTGATGAACACCATCCCAAGCTTACAACCAGGACTGTCTTGTGCCAACGTTAAAGCATGGTGGCGGCACAATCATGGTTTGGGCAGCCATATCTTGGTATTCTGCAGGCCCCATCATCACATTGAAAGGTAGAGTCACTGCTAGTGACTGTACAAATTTTGGCCAACCATGTGCACCCCATGATCCAGACATTGTTTGTTGAATACAGCGCCATTTACCAATACCATAATGCTCTGATTCACACAGCTGGTGTTGTCAAATCGTGGTTTGACAAGCATGCAGACAGTCTTGCACCTTCCCTGGGCACTGCATTCGCTGAACCTCAATTTCCTAGAGCAGTGATGGCGAACCTTGGCACCCCAGATGTTTTGGAACTACATTTCCCAGGATGCTCCACTACACTGCAGAGTGCATGAGCATCATGGGAAATGTAGTTCCAAAACATCTGGGGTGCCAAGGTTCGCCATCACTGTCCTAGAGCCTTTATTGTCAATTTTGGAGAACAAGGTTGGGGCTTGTTTTCCACCTCCTGCATCTCTACAAGAACTGGAATGATTTTTACATGAAGCGTGGTATCAGAATCCATTATCCAACATCCAAGACTTATATTTGTCAGTTCCCTGGAGATTTCAGGCCGTCTTTGATGCCAAAGGCAGTCCAACACCATATTGGGTAAAGATTTCATTCTTTTACCTGCCCTTTCCATAATTTTGTCCAACACCTCTACATTTTAATGATATTTTAATGAATACATATCCGTTTTTTTTTTTTGTTTTGTTTTTTTGTCTACCTTTTTATGCATTGTTTATTTTTAAGATGGCATCAGGAAATCATGTATTATACATCAAAGAGAAGACCCATGAGTAATTGAAATAAGGTTACACTTGAGATGAAAGCAGAATGATAGAGATATTCCAAAAATAGGCTGATAAGTAATGAGTATGACATCTATTTAGTTTGACTAATACATATATAGAATGAAATGTAGTTTCATTTAAATGTAGGCAGAGTAGACCATTAAGGTGTAATTTGGTTCTGGTGTTTAACTTGAATTAGTTTGATAGGGTTACAGTGTAGCTAAGCTACTTATGGAAAGTACTTCATAATGGCTTGCTTACTGTCATCTTCAAAGCCATATAATCCATCTCAAACCTAAAAGGAGTGACAGCGGTGAGATGGTCTTCCTCTTCCACTTATTCCCATTTCTGAGCGCTGGGATCCAGCAACATCCCACCAGCTGTCTGAGTGCCACTTCCACCAGACACAATAACAGAGGACATGCTCCTTTCATGTTATGCAAATGGAAGGCGCTCAGTGATGTGAAAGGCCGGGTGACACTGATTGAATGGGAGGAATGTTGATTGGAAACATTAGTTATGGAAAGGCTTGGAGTAGTACTGCCGACTGCCTGATTATAGAGATAAAGATCTCTCTCCCCTTATGACGTTTTTCCCCTAATGACTTTCTTGCATTTACCATTTTATTGAGCGTGATCAATAAAAATGCCCTAATAACTAGCCAAAGGCAGAGTTCTAGGGTTAACCCCTTTGTGACTGCAGTATCCCTTCATAAGTAGAAATGTAAACTGTCCTAATGTTGGTTAAACTTGCCGCAAAGAACTAGGAATGTGCAACTGTGTGTGTTCCTACTTCTCAGACCTCTTTAAATCGGTGATGCTAGGCTTCGTCTGGGCAACTAAGTGTCAAAAAACTCTGGTAACAAAAGGATTAAAATGCATATCAAGTCAAAATGGAAAAAAACATATGCAATACATTTCTGTAATGCATGCTCATTTTTGCCCACACGGAATGCACATGCGTTCCTTGGATCTGCTTGCAGGCAGTCCCATTCATGTCTTTAGGTATCAGAAGCGGCTTGACCACAGCCGCTGGTCCCAATTTGACAGCCGCGTTCGGGAACAGGCACCTGTACAGCTGTTAAATTGGGACCAGTGGCTGTGTCCATGCAGCTGCTGCCGCATCCCAAAAGACATGATTGGAACTGCCTGCATGCTTTGAACACCTGTGCATCCTGTGCAGGGAAAGAGGGCCTTTCAAACACGTATACCGATAGGTATGCCTGTGTGAACAAGGTCTTAAAGCAGAGCTCCACCCAAAAGGGGAAGTTCTGCTTGTCTGCCTCCTGTCCCGCTCCGCTGCCACATTTGGCCCCATTTGGGGGGGAGGGGGAGCGGGTACCTGGTTTTGACAGTGAACTGAGCTGGAAATTCAGCCCCCCCTTCTCCTTTCCCCCGCAACCGGCTCATTCACAAAGCACAGCATGCTTCGCACATGCGCAGTAGGGAACCGGCTTTGAAGCTGCAAGCTTTCACTGACGCTTTTCCTTAATCAAGATGGCGGCAACACCTGATAGTCGATTGAAAAATCGGCTCGGGTGAGGACAGCGCTGGATTCCTTGACAAGTGTTGGCAAAAGAAGCCTCTTTTGCCGACACTCGACTCCCTGCCCATCAGCAGAGCAGGGAAGTGTCAGTGAGATACTAATGCATTCCAGTTTCAGAATTCCCTACACTGCACCTGCACTGAAGGGGAAGCACTGCGCCCCCACACATTGTAAAAGATGGGAAACATTGTTTGGTTCTCTAACTTTGCTGTAACTGCAATCGTCAGCTTTTGTGATGGGGAAGAGATTGGGTGCAGTTCTGCTAGGGGGGGCGGTCCCTGTTTCCAGGAGGAGGAGGACTGGCCACTGCTAAAGCCAATCACAGTCCTGCTAGCGCCGCCCACCATCTGGAGGAAGATGACTCGCTTGGTTGCCACTACCAATCTCAGAAAGAAGAGATTTCACTGTGATTGAGAAAACCACATTCAGGTGACTGTTTGTGGAATTATTGTTGAGCTTCTGGAACCTTTGTGTTACTTAGTACTGAACCCCGGCAATCTGTGTCCCTTTAAGCCACAGCTAGCATTCAACACAATGAAAATCGCACCCAACTTGCTGCGGCGAGAAACTTTTTCATAAGTTGCGGGGGCCCAACTTATGATCCTGAACACAGGCCCACTGCTTTCAGAAAATACCCCTGACCTCAGCTCATCATTGCACATCCATTCCAGATGCTTGTACTGTATGTGACATCACATACAGTATATCACATACAAGCACAGGGGCTGGATGCGAGAGGTGGATCAGCAGGATGAGTGTGCCAGGACAGGTAGATGTGTCTCATCTCTGCTTCCTTTTACCACTCTGCATATCACGCATATAGATGAGAAGAGGGTACAGCGGTGGGGAAAATTAGCAGGAGGGATTCAGAGGTGGAACAGAAGAGCAGGAGGGTACAGTGGTGGGGCATATGTGCATGGAGGTACAGTGGTGGAAGAGATGAGAAGGGGGTTCAGCAAAGCAACAGAAGAGCAGGGTGATTCAGTGTTGGGGCAGATAAGCAGGGGGTTCAGTGGTGGGACAGAATAGCGGGGGGTGGGGGGGGGTAGGGCAGTGGGTCAGAGGTGAAAGGAGGTGTACTGGTGGGACAGATGAGCAGGGGGAACAGAGGTGGGGCAGAAGAATAGGGGGTACAGAGGTGAGACAGATGTGCAGGAGGTACATTGGTAAGGCAGATGAGCAGATGGGTTCAGTGTTAGGACAGATGAGAAGGTGATTCAGTAGTGAGACAGAAGAGCATGGGGATACGGCGGTGTAGCAGATGTGCAGGGAGGTACAGTGGTGGGGCAGATTGAGAAAAGGGGTACATTGATGGGGCAGATGAACAGGGGGGGTTACAGTGGTGGGACATAAGAGCAAGGGGGTACAGTGGTGGTGAAGATGTGCAGGAGGTACAGTGGTGAGAGGGTTGAGATGAGGGTTCAGCGGTGGGACTGAAGAGCAGGAGGGTACAGTGGTGGGGCAGATGTGAAAGGAGGTGCATTGGTGGGACAGATGAGCAGGGGGTTACATTGGTTGGGCAAATGTGCAGGGGGTTATAGTGGTGGGAGAGATGAGCAAGGGGTTACATTGGTGGGGCAGATGAGCAGGGGGTACATTGGTGGGGCAGATGAGCAGGGGCTACAGTGGTGGAACAGATTTGCAGGGGGAACAGTGATCTGAGGTGTGAAGGTACAGGATGTTAATTTCTCACTACTACTCAAGTAGTTTACAGCATTTACTTTATTAAAAAAATCCTTTTCATGATTGAGAGTGTGAAGTTCAGGTTTTTTTGTTATAAAATCGTCAGGCTCAATTTCTTTGAAAACATTTTTCGGCACACTGTGCTCAAAAGGTTGCCTACCCCTGGCATAGTATGTCTCTTCTGCAATAAAGAGTCTGTGCCTGTTAACAATTTCTTACTTTTTCAGTTTAGGTCCCGCTTTAAGCAGTGGGAAAATGTGTTGATGTGTTTTCCTGTAATAGCCAATCTACTGTGCTGACATAATTTATTCCCCTTTTTTATTAACATCATTTGTTTCCTGATTTGCAAAGCTCAGCGGAGATGCAGAAATCTACAAGTAAAACAAGTATCAGAATTCAGTATGAAACAAGTCAATAAGTCAACGGAAGACTTTGGTGTGTATACGGGATGTAATAGAGGAAGTACTGTGTAGCCCCCAGAATCACCAATAATGAGTTTGTAATACATCATAACGCTGGACCCCTTCACTTGTTGGCAGTGTATAAAACCCAAAGCATGAATGAAATATATGGTGTTCCTATACTTTTATGTGGCCGTTGGGACTGCATACACTAACGTATCCACACTCAATACATCCAATTCAACGACCTCCGTACTTGAACATTTTCATAATATTCTACTGGGTGGCGTTATACAGAAGAGTAAAAGAAAGGGAGTGTGTTCTGATTTTGTATTAATTTATTATTTTTTCTTTATTGTGGAGCACAAATAGCAAAAAAAGACTAGATATAAAATGTGTACATGTATGGGGTGTTGTGTGTGTGTGTAAAAAAAAAAAAAAAAACGGCGCTGTACGGAAGGTATTTATCACACAGATTACAGCAACATACACAGTTTACGTTATATAATATTATAATACAGTGCATTTTTGGATTTAACAACCACTTTAAACTAGAGCTTATTTTTGGGGTAGGACTTATATTGCAGCCCTCCCTGAAAATCACAGTAGGGCTTATTTTCGGGGAAACATGGTACTGAGAGTCAGCTACATTTTCCTAACTAAACTGTACACTAGAGGGTGATACACACACACACACACACACACACACACACACACACGTACGTATATGTGTGTGTATATAAACAGTGATTGATTTTGCTTATAAATATTTTGTAGTGTTATATGCAGTTTATAGAGCTCAGAAGCTCAAGCTGGTGTCACTCCCTTCTCCTTATCTCTACAACATAGAGAGTAATTGTTCTGTAGTGGAGGATCAAAACTTGGAGGGCTTATTAGACTCCTTGAGATAAAACGGAACAGCTCTAAATGTCTGAATTGGTCAACGCATATATCTTTGTCTTTTTAAACAGATTTTAAAAATGCTTTTAATAGTATATTAAAACCCTTCTATTGCTCTTTATTCATAGCAGTAAGACTGTTCCTGTAGCTTAACATTTGAGTACAGGTCTGCACTTACGTCTCAACCACATGTCTCATTTTCTGTATGATCTATCATTTCATGTAATCCACCTTATACTTTGCCTTAGTACATTTTCATTTCTGTGGTAATGACAAGACTAATATTTCTTGCTAATATTTTAGAAAAAAGTCGTGCCAGAATGAAACCACACATGTCTAACGGAAATAGATAGTTGAGCACAATTTATTATAATGAGTTCCTTGAGAAAACTAATACATTTTTTAACTTCAGAAATAAGCTGGAGCGTTTTTCTATACTTTTACTTTATTTAATTCATCTTGTTCACACAGAATCATACAGTTGTTATTCTATTCTATTTTTTTTTTTTTTTGATCTTCTTACATTCATGCTCCCTTGCTGCTGAATGATGAACAACATCCCTTGTGATTCTCACGGACTGTGACAGGTCCTCTTTATGGAGAGATCTGGGGTCTGTTAGTGGCACATAATTGTGAAGTGGAAGGAAACTGATAAATGGTTTTCATTTTTTTTTTTTTTTTTACAAATATCTGTGGCGTGCATTTGTATTCAGCCCCTTTTACTCTGATACCCCTAACTAAAATCTAGTGAAACCAATTGCCTTCAGGAGTCACCTAATTAGTAAATAGAGTCCACCTGTGAGTAATTTAATCTCAGTATAAATACAACTGTCCTGTGAAACCCTCAGAGGTTTGTTAGAGAACCTTAGCGAACAAACATCATCATGAAGGCCAAGGAACACACCAGACAGGTCAGGGATAACGTTGTGGAGAAGCAGGGTGAGGTTCTAAAAAAAAAAATCCCACGCTTTCAACATCTCATGGAGCACTGGTTCAATTCATCATCCGAAAATGGAAAGAGAATGCCACAACCTCAAACCTACCAAGACATGGCCGTTCACCTAAACTGACAGTCTGGGCAAGGAGAACATAGATCAGAGAAGCAGCCAAGAGGTCCATGATAACTCTGGAGGAGCTGCAGAGATCCACAGCTCAGGTGGGAGAATCTGTCCACAGGACAACTATTAGTTGTGCATTCCACAAATCTGGCCTTTATGTAAGAGTGGCAAGAAGAAATCCATTGTTGAAAGAAAGTCATAAGAAGTCCTGTTTGCAATTTGGAGAAGCCATGTGGGGGACACAGCAAACATGTGAAAGAAGGTGCTCTGCTCCGATGAGACCAAAATTGAACTTTTTGGCCTAAAAGCAAAACGCTATGTGTGGCGGAAAACCAACACTGCACATCACTCTGAACACACCATCCCCACCGTGAAACATGGTGGTGGCAGCATCATGTTGTGGGGATGCTGTTCTTCAGCAGGGACAGGGAAGCTGATCAGAGTTGATAGGAAGATGGATGGAGCCAAATACAGAGCAATCTTAGAAGAAAACCTGTTGGAGTCTGCAAAAGACTTGAGACTGGGGCCAGAGCTACAATGGAATGGTTTAGATCAAAGCATATTCATGTGTTAGAATGGCCCAGTCAAAGTCCAGACCTAAATCCAATTGAGAATCTGAAGCAAGACTTGAAAATTGCTGTTCAGACACACTTTCTATCCAATCTGACAGAGCTTGGGCTATTTACAAAGAAAAATGGGCAAAAATGTCACTATCTAGATGTGCAAAGCTGGTAGAGACATCCCCAAAAAGAACTTGCTGCTGTAATTGCAGCAATAGGTGATTCTACGAAGTACTGACTCGGGGGGCTGAATACAAATGCACGCCACACAATTAAAAACCATTTATCATTTTCCTTTCACTTCACAATTATGTGCCACTTTTGTGCTGGTCTATTACATAAAATCCCAATAACATACATTTATGTTTTTGGTTGTAATATGACAAAATGTTGAACATTTCAAGGGGTATGAATACTTTTTCAAGGCACTGTAGCATCAGTAGTCTGTTTAAAAAAAAAACTGTATGCACCCAGTTTGGTGAAGTAAATCAGACACTGAATGTCTACTTGGGTTTTCTGCTCTTTTATCCTTTTTTTGTGTACTGTATTTCTGTTCTCATCTTATCTCCATGAGAAACGCACAGAAGTCTTCAGTTCAGTTCAGCCTTGGTGGGATTCTCTTCTATTCTGGTCTTGTGAACTGTGAAGGGTTCACCTGATGTAACTGATAGACTCATGTCTACAGCACAGAAGAATGATATTCATTGTAACTGGAGCACTGACTTTCCGAATGACCGTTATATAAAAAAACAACAATGCTTGACAAGGGCTTGCTTTTTCACAGAACAAACACAGTTCTATCATTACCAGAAATCAGCTTGTACTCCATATAAAGAAAATCTTCTGCTTTGATAACGTCCCATTATAGGGAAATGCTAGTCACCTGTGCAGCTTCCATGTAGCCAATTGTTGACTTTGAAGTGCCGCTAGTTTCGGGTTCGTTGGAGCATGAGGTTCATTTGAAATGCAATCCAGATATTTAGGGCCTTTAAAACAGAAACTCAATGGGATCACAGGGAATAGTAAAAACCTAGCAGAGGTTCTAACCCTTTGACGATCCAAACATAAAGTTTTTGATGAAGGTTCTTTTTAAGGATAGCAAACCTTTTATTCAAGATGGGGCCAACTGCCCTCCCTTATCCTTTTTACATTATATGACCAAACGTTTGTGAGGACAAGACCTTCAAACTTATACAAGCTTGTTGGATACCCCCTTCCAAAACCAGGGGCATGAATATGGCGTTGCCTATCCTTTGTGACTAACAGCCTCCACTCTTCTGGGAAGGCTTTCTGCAAGATTTTGGAGTGCATTTGTGGAAATGTGAGCCAAGTCAGCCAAAATAGCATTTGTGAGCTCAGCTACTGGTGTTGGATGAGAAGTTTGCAATTGGTGTTACAATTTATCCCAGGGGTGTTCAGTAGGGTTGAGGCCACACATGTTCCTCCATATGAAGGTCATCAAACCATGTCTTTATGGAGCTGGTACAGGAAAGGGCCTTCATGAAACTTAACGTTTGTTGGAAGTGTTCACTTGTTTCAAGTATGTTGGGTCTACTACCCATCAATCCCAGGTAGGTGATGGGTAGACTGTGATCCTTCCTTGCTGACCCCTGGGAATTAAACAGGAGAGGGGAGCTGGGCAGCATTTACGGCGAGGAATGGTACTAGTAAATGCTTCCCCTCCTGTTACTGTTACTCCTCTTTCAACTACCCGGCGCCCCATGTACTTTGCGCACCCTCCTCCTTTTCCCCGCAGCTGACAACTTCCCTCCTCTCCTCCCTCACTGCTGTGGGGGATGTTTCAGGATAGAGAGCGAGGGAAGGGGGCCAGTAGATGTAATTTACCAGACCCTTCCTTTTCGGAATGAACACAGTACCAAGTGCGTGATCAGTACCAATCGCTGTGTTCATTCATAACTGAAGCATAGTAAACAGTTTGTGAATGAACAGGAATCCATTCAGCACAGAGCACTGACCATATATTCACTGTCCAGTGCAGCTGAGGCTGCAGAAAAAGGGACTGGGGAATCTATGGCCTCAGTCTTTCTCTGTCTCAAAAGTGAAACATCGGGGGTCTGATTAGACCCCTGATTTTTCATCAAAGTCCCCCCAACGGGGCTTCTAAAAAAAAAAAAGGTAAAAAATAATTTAAAAAAATTATATAAAATTGTAAAAGTTAAAATGACTGACACCGTCCTCTGCCCTACTGATACTGTCCACTGCTCTACTGACACAAGCCACAGCTCTATGGAAACCATCCTCTGCCCTACCGACACTGCTTTCCTGACTGACACTGTCCACTGTTAAGGTAGTGTACGTTTTATATTTTTACAATGACATTTGTTTTATTATATTTTTTCCAAGTTTTCCTTACTATTTAGTTAGGCCTTGCTAGTATGGTTGCCACTGAACACTTTAGCGGCACACGGCAATTTTTTATTTATTTTTTTTGTAGCATAAACTATAGGATTGCAAAAAATCCGGGACACCTTAGAGTGCCCCAAGGAGAGTAGTAATTCAGCGCGCTATGCACACTACTGCAAACACTGGGTGTGGCCAAATTGCATTAACAGTGGGAGGGGCTTAAAGGGACATGGTTAAATAAAACAAAAGCATTCCTGTGCCCATAAAATATGCTTAGATTGCTGTGCCCTTCGCGGTGAGCAGCCCACATTGGGACCCTATACACTATACTGGCCACTTCCTGTCATATTCATCCCTCTGCAATAGACTGACTCTCCTGGAAGCCTGCATAGAAGGAGCCACAGTCCAGTCTGTGTCCGGGATTCAGGCATACTGAAACCCGGACACATGATTCAAAACCCTAACTGTCAATGTCCATCCTGGACAGGTGACAACCCTACTTGCTAGTCAATTTTGTAAAAAAAAAAAAAATAAGGGTGCCGTACCCCAGTGATCTTTGATTTCTCATGTTCAGGTAGCTCTCTGCCTCTCAAAGGTTGCCTACCTCTGCTGTATGCTGTAGCTTTACACATACACTATTTGTGTAGACAGTTGCCTTTAATTGGAGTTTTGAACATCTTTTCTGCCTGCAAAAGCTGTACAGTCATGGGACTGGGACCTCTGCTGGGAATACAGGTGTCGTCGTCTGAATTTTTGGTGTAACACTTGTTTGTTGATGTTTCCTGTGCCGGCCTTGAATCTATAAGTCATGCCTGTAGGACAAGAGTTGCAAGGATGCCAGAAAAGCTTACAAGTACTCTGGCTCCCATTCTCCGTTTATGATCCGACGGATCAAACTTTCGGAATGTTTTCATTGGAAGCCACAAAGCCTGTGATATTTTTGCCTCTAGGGATAAACATTAAAATCCTAAAATAAGTGGTACGAATGAGGATCGGCACTCGGCAGGAAAGCGCTGCGCTATGGCGTGTTTATGATTCATGCAGCCGAGCCAGAGAAGCTATTGTGTGTGGTTTTTTTTTGTTTTTATTTAATACTTGGTGCTCGTAAGATTTAGGAAGTGTCTTCTGGGACTTGGTGTGCTAACAAAAGTGCTACACCTCCGTCTTGGTGTTATTTCCATGTATGGACATTTTATTGTGTTTCTCAAAATCTAGGAAATAGTCAAGGCTTTGGATTTTAGCTTTTTATATTTTGGCTGAAGTGATGGAATTTAATTTGGACAGATTTAAACATTTTCTGTCTATCAGGTTCATACGTTTTGGCTTTACTTGATAACATGTCATTTTTACAACTCTGTTTTTTTCCTTTTTTTTTTTTTTTTTTGTTAACAGACCGTAAAACATGCTTAGGAGATTATACGGAGTTAGATCAGTCAGATTTAGTAGTTAATACTGTAAGACCGTTGATTGTTAATTGGTAACCAATGGTCACTAAACCCTGCAAATGCCCTGATACCAATATCTTATAGGTTTGTTTTAAGGGCATTTTTGCTCTCATAAAAGAACTTTGTTACTCCACATAGAATGAAAAAATGCCCACTCTCTGTGTCTTTCTTCCAAAAATCCTTCCTTTCTTTGCTTCCTTTGTCCTACCAATACTAATCAATATGGTCAAAGGTTTGTTAAAGATGAACTTCAGTCCCCTTGATTGTAGCTCCACCCCTCTCCACTGGCACCACCATTTTCAACAGTCAGACAGATGCACTGAAGGGCCCTTGCTCAGCCTTCAGCACCTGGCAGAGCCATATGTTTGCTGTGCTCATGCTTGCACAGGTAGAGTAGTCCCTCCTTCACTGCACTGTCCTTGCGCACTTGTGCATGGAAACCAAACCAGCCTTGGCAAAGATGTGCCAAAGGTCACTGCCAGGTCCTGAAGCCCGGCATAGACCATCAGCAAAGATATGTGCAACATCATTCTCACCTGGCAGAGCCATATGGCTTATCTGCGCATGTGCCAAGCTGTGCTCATGTATGCACAGGTAGAGAGGTTCCTCATTCACTGCACTGTCCTTGTGCGCTTATACATGGAAACCGGCATGTGCCAAAGGTCTCTGCTGGGTCCTGAGCCTCCAATCCTGTGCATGATGACATCACTACCAAAGGCCCCAGCCAACCCATCCTCCTGACGACATCATCTGTGACGAAACGCATCAGTCAGGTCCTTTGGGAGTGACGTTGTCACGCACAGCGAGTGATTGGAGAATCAAGACAGATCCGTGAAAGCCCACAGGAAAGATTTACACAGGAATTTCCTGCCTCGATAACCGTCTCTGACCCATATATTGTAAGTGCATAGTTATTACATTTTTAATAAAGCTTTTTGTTTTACACTATGAGATGCTTCCATTTTTTTCTGAGTAACATCGTGGTGGCCAGTTCAGAGATGTGGTGCTTCACTGGTCCTGAAGCCCAGCATAGACCATCAGCACAGACGTGTGCAACGTCATTCTAACCTAGGCGAGAAAGAAGGAAGTGCTGCTAGGTACACCCACATTGTCTTTCAGCGTAAAGGCCCCTTTTTAGCCTCCCTGGCAGTATGATTATGTCAGATTTTTGCGTCTCAAAGCGGTACAATTATTTTGCATAGAAATTTGACATTTTATATTGTAGGCCTGTAATTCTTAGCAGTAACACACTTCTGTCCACCAAGAGTCTAGTAGATATCCCCGGTATGATGAAGTTTGAAACACATAATCATAAATTATAATATTATAAATATTTATAAAAAATATTATAATAATAATAAAATTCATTTCCCCACGATTCACTATCGCTCAATTCTGCAAGTGTTCTAATTTACTATCGCTGTTTTCTAGCTGGTCTAAAACCACTTTTGATGTAAAGGGACGGTTTTGGTTGCTATGGACAATCTCAAGTTTCCAGGCAGAAAGAACAGTATATATAATATAAAACTGCATGCAGGGCATTGGACAAAGCACTGGGGACAAAAGGGATGTGAAATAATTTCATACAGTAATGTTATCTGTAAGATTACACTGTACTGTATGTATTATGATTTTTCACTTCTTTGAATTTGCCGCCGTGCTCCGCCCCCGTGCGTTGCGACGCTCGCAAGGAACGGAGCCCGGCACACAGAGGCTTCGGGAGGAGGACAGAGCCCACGGACACAGCGGGGGGACATCGCAGGATCCTGGGGACAAGGTAAGTATACCGCACCAGTATCCTGAGATGTAATCCCGAGTGTGGCTCTGGGTTACCGCTAATGGTGCTGAAATTTAACCCCGAGCCACACTCTGGAAAACCGCCAGGGAGGTTAATACCCAACCATCACATCTACTGTATACCAAGAATATATTGACACCCACCCATACAATTGATTGCGTTTTGGTCTTTAAAATGAATCGTACTGTTAAAGTAGTATTAAACATTCAGCATTGTGTAGCTAAAACATAATAAAACCAACTTTCCCAGTAAATGATGATTAAATTCTTACCTTTTAGCATTTGCAGTTTACAACTTTCAGTGCAGCTGGCTCTTGCTCTCTGTGCTGCTTCCCTGATCTTCCATTCCATACAGGAAAGGGTTAACCGTGGACAGTGAAGTCTCCTGTCAGTCTATTAGTTTGGCAAAGCGAGGGGAGAAGAGCAGGGTAATTAATGGAATAAAATTATACCAGCGCAAATAATTTGTTAAAATATAAACAGCTGCTGAACACCCAAGGCAAATTTACAAAAACATCCCAGGCAATAATAGCACAAAGAATAGTGCAGCGCTAAATATCATCTCCTCATCTAATAAATCAATAAATGAAATATATAGTTATTGGAAAGGAAAAATCATAAATAGTTCATATAGACATCAGGATTGACAATGTGCATCAATGAAGACTAAAAATTGGTGCCAGAAGTGTGACCTCCACCATAAGGCACTCATTGACCTCAATGATAGGACCCCTGAGTCAACGAAGGGTCAAAAAGGCTTTCCCTTACGGGCAAAATCCTGGAGAGTAGAGATAAACCTCTTCAAAGTGCAAAGCACATGGATCAACACATCAGCTCATATACAGGGGATCACAGTATCAGATCATCAGTGTCCCAATATATGCAAATAAAAGATAATATCTAGTGCTCTCTGCTGGCATGTATTTAATATGATAAAAAGAAAGAATCGCACTTGCATACAAGGCACTTCCATTAAGTGGCAGCAAAAAAGCGTTCTGTCACATAAAACCACACGTCAGCATGAGGAGATGGCCGCGAGTGACGTCAATCCCTCTCATACGCATATCGTCCCAAGAAGCAGGACTTTATCACCATATGAAGTATTGCACAGATACTGATGATACTGATGAAGTCCTGCTCCTTGGGACGATACGCGTGCGAGAGGGATTGACCTCACCCGTGGCCATCCCCTCATGCTGACTCTATGTGGTTTTATGTGACAGAACCCTTTTTTGTTGGCACTTAATGGAATTGCCTTGTATGCAAGTGTGATTCTTCCTTTTTATCATATTAAATACATGCCAGCAGAGAGCACTAAATTTTTCCTGATTTATTTGCATATATTGGGATATTTGGACACTGGTGATCCATGTGCTTTGCACTCTGAAGAGGTTTATCGCTACTCTTCGCTGATGCACATTGTCACTTTTTGGAATCCTGATTTCTATATTAACTTTTTATGATTTTTTCCTTTCCAATAACTATATCTTTCATGTATTGATTTATTGGATGAGGAGATGTATTAATTGTGATATTTAGCGCTGCACTATTCTTTGTACTATTAAGAGCAGGGTAATGCCTTGCCATCCTAGGCTATTGGGCTGTGTGTCTCTGTTGACACGCACAGATACTACTCTAGTTCCTGCATGGGAGAGTGGCTCCAAAGGACACTGCAAGAGAAAGGAGCCACCCAGAAACAAGAAACCTGGGGTAGCAGTCATGGGACAAGCTTAAATCGGAATATAGGCAAGGATTATTATTACTTTAATGCCACGGCATACAAAGCTATTTTAGACAATTGTACACTTCCAACCTTGAGCCCGGGTTCACACTAATGCGATCTCAGTGATGTGTTTTGCACCCGCACTGCAGGTGATCTCTGAGCAGTGCGAGTTCAGCCATACAATTGTATGGCTGAACTCACATTGGATTCGTACAGAAAAAAGTGCAGGGACTTGTTTTTCCCTGCACTAGAATCTGGTCGCATAGGTATTCTCACCTATGCGATCTGATTCCTGTGCGAGTTCGCACTGCGATCTGTGAACTAAACTGGGTGTGTCATTAACTTAATACATCACAAATTAAATCACACCTGCAGCGGTTCGCACAAGGCAGTGTGAACTCCCTGCGGGGAGAGGAGTGATGCAGGAACTGGCGCTGGAATTGCACTGGTTCCCACATCGCACTAGTGTGAACCCAGGGTGAATGAGTTTGCTGTAGGGTAAC